>NC_081203.1:21068081-21369748 GCF_902713425.1 Acipenser ruthenus
GTCATTCCCATTGCATTACTCAAGTTGAGCAAACTTGCTGGAGACTATTTAAGGAGATGTACACAGTGACCAAGTACAGACTTGGGAGGAGTCTTTAGCCCAGCCTACCACTCTCTCTGTTTATTATTGTACCAGTACAATCACACTGTCATGCAATGACATGTACATTTTAATTGCTTGACCATTTATCAATTCATCAAACAGCAAACACAAAACACTTTAAAATGTTAACTCTCCAAAAGTATAAAATATTATTTAAAAGTTTTTTTTTGGATGTAGACAAGGTTTAAATGATAAAAAATATATACCATTTTTTGAGGATGTTTCAGACAAAATCTGAAGAAGGGCTTTGTCTGAAACATCCTACAATTTTTATTACATTTTTTCCATTTGTATATCTATATCATTTGTGTGTACTGTGGCAGTGCTGAGATCCTGCATTTATAAATAGTGTGTGTGTGTTTTCTTTTGTTTTAAATAAAGCTTGTTCATTTTCAATGTAAATTTGGCAGGGATGGGGTTACAATTCTGTTCCTGTCAAATCCATGTGCAGAATGTGCCTAGGTGCTGACTGATTGATTGATTGATTGATTGATTGTCAATCAGCCCTGGTCACATCGTATATAAGAGCCAGATCCTTTCTTCTGGGCTCATTTCGTTTAGGGAAAACGATGTAACCCCAGTTCCCTGAAAGAGAAGATGACCGCCAACAATACTTCTGGGATATACGTGCTTGTCAGGTATTTGCTGAGCATTTTACATCAAAGCTGCTGATAGGCCCCTCCATGGAGTGACGTCCTCGGTCCCACCTCCCGAGGTAATAAATAGTCACTGCATAGAGACGTCAGTCTCTTTTGCATTGAACCCGCGAATGCAAGTGATGCGACCTTGCAAGGATGGCGTTCATCTTCTCTTTCAGGGAACATTTCCCTTTCAATTCAAAGATGAACGCCAACAATACTTTTGGGAAAAAATACTAAAGCCGTCGTGCGGGAGAATGAGTGGACAGCAAATGAGGGACATCTCGCTACTGCTGTCTAGTGTTGGTGGTGTGAGCGTGCAACCTCAAGGACCCTGGTGCCTACTGAAGGCATAGAGGAATCTACGACATTAAGATGGTAGAACCTGGTAAATGTATGCGGAGTAGCCCAGCCAACCGCAGTACAAATATCGCTCTAAAGAGGGCCCATGACGTAGCCAGGTGGGGGTAGGTCGGCATTAGTATACGCAGTTGAAGCCGTGTCCACAATCCAATGGGACAGTCACTGCTTAGAGAGGGATTGACCTTGGGTCTGTTCACCATGGCAAACAAAGAGCTGGTCAGACTGATGCAGCACTCTCATTCTATTCACATAACATCTGAATGCCCAAACTGGGCAGAGGGAATTTAATCTCCTATCCGACTCCTCCGTGACGGGAGGGGGATGGAAAGCCTCTAGTTCCACTGACTGATTCAAGTGAAAAGCTGTAATCACCTTGAGGAGGAAGGTGATTACAGCTTTTGCTTCTATGTTTCCATTATCCCAAATACACATACAGGAGCAGTGCACGGACAGTGCCTGTAGCTCACTGACCCGCTTAGCGGAGGTGATAGCTAATAGAATGGCTGTCTTCATAGAGAGTTACTTCAGCTCTATGGAATGTGTGGGATCAAACTCCATTCTGGGAGGACGTAACCGCCGAGCACCCTTTAGAAAACGGAACGCCTGTGTGTGAGTGCCCGGGGATACTGAGTCAACGAGAACATGGCAAGCAGATATGGCTGCTAGGTACACTTTCAATGTAGAAGGGGATTTACCTGCCTCTAGTAGATCTTGCAGAAACTGTAAAATAATTGCTACTACTCCTTCCTGGGACTGGGAACAAATTAACTAGTCGTTCAGGTAGTTCTTCTCCCTGATCCCTTGCAGCCGCAGGGGAGCTAGGATGGCGTCCATGCACTTTGAGGCACCGAGGGTGTTGAGGCACTGAGGTACCAAGGCTATGGAGCACCAGGAACCCGAGGGTCTCGAGGGTACTGGAGCACAAGGCTTAAAAGACCTTGAAGCATCGAAGCGCTGAGGCGTATAGTCCTCGAGGCACCAAGGGTGTCGAAACAAAGAGGTACCAAGGCTATGGAACGCAGGGGCACCGAGGCCACAGAGGGTGCCGATGCGCAGGGCTTAAAAGCCTCTAAGGCGTTGAGGCGCCGAGTCCTCGAGGCACAGAGAGTGTCGAAGCACCGAGGTACCGAGGCTCTGGGGCAGCGTGGCAACTGAGGACCCAAGGGTACCGCGGGCGTCGAGGCCAGACACTGGGGCGCCGAAGCACCAAGCACCAAGTACCGAGGGCAAAGCACCAAGTCACTGGACTGTGTGTCAGTGTCTGGGCTGCTTGCAGTCACACAACCAGGAACAGCGCGTAGCTTGCAACAGTGTGGAGCGTAGCCTGCAGACAGTTGCAGTGCAGTCACACAACTAGTGCAGGGTAAAGCTTGCAGTGGAGTGTAGCACCTAAGATGGCGTATGGATCGCGTGCAGCACACGGGCGGCACACCGCGTAGCTTGCTGCGGGGTGGCACAGCCTACAAACCTGGAGAAGGGAGAAAAAGAGAGTCAGAAGTTAAAAAACACTTTTTTTTCATACCTACCCACCGCTTTATGGGTGAGTAGATCATTGTGCTTGTCTGCTCAACAATGGGGCCAGATAACGGGACTAATGGAGGAAGCATGAGGTTGTTATATGCAAGGCAGTAGTACACACAGACACTCGACAGTAAACTGGAGTGTGAGGATTTATTTTTATTTTTATTTTTTTACTGTAACGCAGTAACCAAAAAACAGTAGTAAATCAACAACCTGTAGGGGCACTAGGCCGGGCACAGTGAGTGGACGTACCGAGGTCACCCAGAGCCCTCCAGTCAACAACGGGGCTGGACTCGCTGGAGGGTCGCGTTCTCCCTATATATACATATATATTAAATGAAGCACAGTTGCGTAGCATTATGGGGAATTGGCAAGCCTACTTCCAGCAATAAAATTGCAAGGGAACTAAAGAAAAACTCGAGACAAAGCGATCTTAAAAGGGTCAATTACTCAACTGGAAGAGGTTAGTTTTTATGCTCACCCTACCTACCTGTTCGTGAAAGGCAAGAGTTAAGGCTCTGTGCAGTGACTATTTATTAAGTCGGGAGGCAGGACCGAGGACGTCACTCCACGGAGGGGCCTATCGGCAGTTCCTGGTTACAGTACTGCTCGCTGATGACTGTTTATAGTTTTACCAGAGCGTGCTTACGTAAGACGGAATGACGCGTTCTGGTGCGCCAGCTCTGTAGTGATGGCGATGTGTGTTGCAGTATAAGTTTTAAAAGTTTTTTTTTTGGATTTAACAACCAATGCATCATCAATTTTGTACAGATGTAATACTTCGCTGTATTAAACCTGTTCAGTATTTATTACTACGTCTACTTCAAGAAGTAACGGATAATTTAGCATTGGGGCCGTTCTGTGTCTGTTTTTTACAGAATGAGTTTTTGTGAAAAGCGCCCTACAGAAGAGAATAATGAATATACTGATCGTCAGGAAAACGAACTGGAAGCCCTTGCTTCCATCTACGGAGAAGATTTTCAGGATCTACGGAAAAATCTACCTTGGAAGGTAAGAAATGTTGCATGTAGTTAAAAATAACGTCATGCATGCATTCCCTAGTCTTTAACTCCTCTGAAAACAATTTTAAACGAATTATCTTAGTTGTGAATACAACGAAGTATAGACTGAATGGTGATTTTTGTAGAAGTAGGGATCAGATATTTTCACAGAGTACAAATGGGGCTTATTGTGACACACCCACAACTATGTAAGAGACACCGCCAATGTGTCCACTAGTATACGTGTCTATGCGACATAGTTATTGTGTCAACAGATACAGGTGCTTATATTTACCCCCCTTAAAAATGGTTACTGAAAATATACATTAGTAAATATACATGAGTAAATATACAGAAGCTGTGTCACTTAAGGGACAGTTGTACCAACTGATGATGGTTTAATCACTAACACCACATTTGATTTGATTTTACAATCTGCACCACGTATATCATTACAGTATATATCTACTGACTAAAATACATAAGACTTTGGAAAACCATCCAGTTAGACCGTAATGTCTGGTAATGGTTCTTAAACAGAAAATATTTTCAAGATTGAAGATTTTCATATTCAGCGTCTTGTATACGACCTTCCATTGACTATTATTATTATTATTATTATTATTATTATTATTATTATTATTATTATTATTATTATTTATATTTTAGGTTAAACGTCCACCAGAGGTTTTCTTATCCCTGCGTCCTCAGGGTTTGACAAGTCGTCAGGAGACTTATGTCACCATTGATCTGTGGGTACAATGCCCACCTACATACCCTGATTTGTAAGTACTTCCTAATTAACTTTTAACTTCTGGAATCATCCTTCTATCCACAGCTTGTTTTTAGTGATTTTTCAAACTCCAAACGAAGTGCCATAAATGTTAGTGATAGGATACACAGTGAGCTGTTGTGCAGGGTAGTGTATTGTATGTTGCACAATTTGGCAGTGATTTACCTGCACTTTATACTCTCTGGATTTTTAGTTTTTTGTTTACTTGTTAATCCACTATGTGTGTTCTTATGAGATAATAAAGATTAATTCTTCACAGTATATAAACATCAAAAGGAGTACCCTTTTTTTAGGGTTGGAACAAAGATCATTTATTGCACAATTTTCCTGTTTCTGGATGATGGCAAACAAAATAACATAACATTTTTTTAAAACAATTAAGAGTGTTGTATAGAACCAAATTGTGTCTCTGTTACATAAATGTAATTTTTTTGTGAAAAAAAGGCATGCTCTTTTTTATAGTTTTGTGTAAACTTTAGGAATAAAATTTATGCCAATGATCTAGGGTTATAGGTGCAACTAGAGGCAATTTATTAAGATAGTAATAACAATTTATTAAGATAGTAATAACAGTTTATTAAGATAGTATGGGAGTTCAGCCAAGATCGACAATTCCGGTATATACTAATATTTCAGGCCCCCAGAAGTTGAGTTGAAGAATGCCAAAGGGCTGTCCACTGAGAACCTGCAGAACCTCCAATCAGAGCTGAAGAAGTTGGCAGCAGGGCTCTGTGGAGAGGTAAGCCCTGGTTTTTAACTTGGGCCCCCTTTATAGTAACCTGCCTGCCTTTTGTACATGGGAAATGGGAAATCAGATATTTTTTAAAAATCCAGTTTTGGTCTTCCACTTCAGATCAATTCGGAACATCTCAACTAACTTTGAGTGAGGCTGCAGTGAAGACCAACCAGGCTAATGCTAGGGCTTAAGAAATGAGATGAAGATAGGCTGAGGGAAGTGAAGCTATGTAGCCTAAGAAGCATTAGGGGGAGTTGATTGCAGTTTTTTAAGTCTTAAAAGGAGTTGACAAAGTTAACCCTATCCAGTAATTTAAGCACAGCATAGATAAAAGACCAGAGGATAATTAAGTCGAGACAGACCTAGGCAGCAGTGAAGGCATGGAATGGGTTACCAAGCAATATTGTTGAAGCTTAATCATTGGTATCCTTTAAGACCTGACTCAGTTTTTGGGATCGATCAGCTGCAAGAAACCAGCCTCCCCTTGCTTGTAAATGTTCTTATGTATTACCGCAGTTCACTCTGGAGTTTTATACAGTGTATACAGTGGTGATTTGGTTTTTCCTGTGATCGCTTTATTTTGTATTTTGTTTTAATACTATGTTTTCCAGTACAGTATTCTGTTTTTAATATTGGTTCTTTTAAGACGGTTAAGCCCTTAGCGTTACTCTTGTGGTGCAGGTAATGATATTCCAGCTTGCTGAGCATGTGCAGTGTTTTCTGAGTGAGCACAACATTCCACCTCCCAAGTCGTTTCATGAAGAGATGCTGAAGAACCAGCAGCGTCAGCAGGAGAAGCTAGCACAAGAACAACAGCAGAGAATTGACGAGCAAAGGAAGCGTGAGGAACAAATGGTAAGAGTCAGTATGGAGCATTGTCAGGATTTTCGAATCCTGCTGCTCGCTGTTGTATGAAAGTTAGAACATTGTACTTTGGTACTGAATGCTTATTTCTTAGATCCCTTTAACATAGCTAAGCACATTGATTTACTTTTGCAGAATGGTCTTTATATTAATAAAAGGCTAACTGGTTGTAATACATATTTTCTAGTGCCTACTTGGTAGATTCCAAAAGAAAATTCCCTTTTTAGGTGATTGCATTTATATGATTCCTGAGTTAGGATGGAGACAAAGAAATGGACTATGTAGAGGTGATGGTATGTAGGTACTGAACTATAAATTGGACATGTGTCCTTAAATTAGTTTTATGACCCACTTATTGTGAGCTGTTTTATTAATATACAATACAAATGCATTTTTATAGAGCACACTTCAAGCCATGGCATCCCACAACGCTGTACAAAGTTAAAAACAAAACAAGCATTTATATGTACACTCCAGTTACAAACAATTTTATAAAAGCACATTAAAAAAAATGTTTTCAATTTAGACTTAAAAGAATTAAATGTTTCAACCTGCCTAATGTCAACCGGAATAGAGTTCCACAAACGAGGAGCGCAACAGCAAAAGGCTCCGGCTCCAGAGGATTTAAGAGGATTTTTTGGCACAACTATGAAAGTGTCTTCCTTCCAGTGTAATAATGTCAGTGCTTTTTTTTGTTACAGCAAAATGAATTTCGGGCTGAAATACAGAGACGAGAGGAAGAGAAGAAAGAAGAAAAGAAAAGGAAAGAAATGGCCAAACAGGTGTTGCAGTGACCTTTTACTTTAAAAAACATTGTGATTGTCTACGTGTGTGTGTGTGTGTGTGTGTCTCTCTATGCAGTATATATTATATAATATATATAACAACACTGGACTGGGACAAAAGTGTGGGCATGCTTTTATAAAGCATTACAGTCAACTGTAAAATTGTGATGAACCTTACAGTGTATGTACTTCATGATGATTTACTGTCATGTGATACAGGTAACAGATGGTCTGTATGTCACACGTAAATATATCTACAGAACTGCTTCTCCAATTATGATAGGACTTTAACAGGACAATCTAGCACAGTTATGTAGGGTATCAGAATATGGAAGCCAATGGAGGCTGTCTCTGTTTGTCATTCTGTCCAATGAAGCAGCTATTCATTAGCAGCAGTATTTGAAAGTTAGTGGAAGTATCGGGAGGAGTCTATCCATCTGTCTGTGTGTCACACTTATTTTTCTACATACAATGGATATAGGTCATGGTAGTGATTGTTTTCCATGTTCCTGATAGTTCTGATTTTGTATTTTGTATAATACTTTAATCTAATGTATATTGTATATGATTTTGTGTTGTATAATGTACAGGAACATTTGGAAAATGCTGCTATGACCAGACCAGAAAGCCCCAAGCTGGTATGTGCCAGTGGAGGAACAGCGGACCAACCAGAAGCCAAACGAAGGGGGAACAATCGAAGACGAGCCCACTCCAGTGGACGTTCCAGGCATGTGTTTGTAATGCTTTTTGAGCTGCACTTGTACATTGGCTTAGTAAGTCATGATTTCAGAGTTGTAAGCTCTTCTACCTCTCTTCCCATTTACTCACATACCTCTTCAACCTCTCGTAAGTCTTTCTACTTAACCTGGGAGCACAACTGTTCAATTTGAAACAATGTAAAACTAGTATATAAAAATGTATAGAATGTTTTTTTTTTTTAGTAATGCTTGTGAGGTAATCCTATTTGAACAAAGAAGGTGCCAACGTAGCTAGCTATGTACGCATCGGAGAAAGAGCTTTCTATGAATATATCATCCTTTAAACTGTTTCATTGGAGGTGTGTGGAAGGGTAGCTTTGCATTCAAGACAAGCAGCAGGCAAGAATAGCAAAGCAGGGTGCAGACTTGAGCGCTAGGCGGTCTGCCTGCCACAAGGAGCCATTTCCCTTTCTAAATACTTTCATTATTTACATGTCACTGGAAAAAATCCTTTATGCAAGGAAGAATTTCAAGGGAGTGTAAATATTGAAGATGTGTATCTCTTTTTCTGTTTCTAGAAGGGACAGACAGCATTCCTGTTGTAGTAATGAGGAAAGCACCAGACCACTTGAAGTTTTGCAGTTTAGTGCTGGATCAAGGGGTGATATCACTGTGTACAGAGGAAAGTGCATTGGTAAGATATTAATTCAGAAATATCTTTTTATTTTTTATTTTTTTCTTAAGAATGTTTTTATGTTACACCCATTCATTTGAATGCAAAACAGGTGTGGGGTGATCTCAGGCGATGGTAATATGCAAATGCCAATTTTCCACCCTCCATACTCCATGTAACATTCCCTTTAAGCTACCTGGCTTCTGCTGGCTGCTTTTTATTGACAATGATACCAAACGTTTTTCGGTTATAACATTGATTCTCTCAGCGTGCCAAGGATGTATATACTTTAGCCAGCAGATTGGTGGAGGGTATTTTTTTTTTTTTTTTACTTTGACAAAGTGAATATCTATGCAGTGATTTTCCTTAATAATACTGTTCTGTTGAAACTTTCTCATTTTCTCTGCAAGACTGGCTTAAAATAACCTATATTAATGCTTTGGCTCATTTTAGGCTCAATTAGCTAAGCTTCAGGGGAATCAGTGACAGCTTATTTTTCAGTTGTAAGTCTCCCTCTTGTGTTCAAAAGAGGTATTAAAGTAACTCCCTTGAAACCATTTGAGATAACTCAGAAGTAAAGCTGCTAAACTTAGAGCCAATTTTGTTCATGTCGTGGGTTACATTAGAGAACAATAATCAAACCATTAAAATTCAGTAAATACCTATAAAACATAATAATAATGAACCTGATTTAAAACAGGTAGATTCCAATTTAACTGACAAAAGGGACTCCTTGTCTTAGCTCTGCATGTTTACCTGATTTACATACTTCATTTACATGTGCCTACATCGGTTTGGGATGCATTAAAAAAAAAATGTACCATTTAACTATTGTGGGACACTCCAGCTTTATTTGTGTCTTGCATTTGCCAACAAATCAGGCTGTTCCTCAAAGAGATTCAGTATAGAATGACATTCATTTTAAATGCCTTCTCAGTGACCACATGTATTCTCTGACCACTAATTGAGCAAGAAATAAGACCAAACCATCATCAATCACCATGTTAATCACCAGTGTGATCTGGACATCTTCCACACACTCCAAACCTACAGTACGCTCACCAGCCCTTAGAGCAGCGTTCACACTGTTCCATTATCTTCAGACCTTCTGGTGGGCTGTTAGGGTGCTTTTTAGATGGCATGATTGTGAGCTTGTTTCTCATCAATGAGCACACAGCAGCTCAAGCATTTCCACCGCTGCCTTAATAAGACATACAAGAGCAATTCAGTGCCAAAGTGACAGCCTGAACAATGATTTTCTATGGGATATATGTAAACTGCTTAGCCAGCATGTACACAGTCATGTAAAAGAAATAACTTGTTATTCACAGGGGAGAGTGAGCAGCTGGGACGCAGGGTTTACTATGCCTTCGAGGCAACCTCGGGAGACTTTGTGATTGTATACGAATGGATTCTGCAATGGAATAAGAAGATGGGGAAGATTTTCACAAACCAAGAAAGGGACAAAATTGATAAGTGTAAGAAGCAGGTACGTTTTGTCCATTTGTAACGGTCAGCGGAGTCACCATTAGGGTTCTTAATAACCAGTCCTGAGAAGCTCTACAGTCTCTACTGTCAACCCTCTAACATTATGGACATACGGGACATGAGTGTGTAGTTGAGAACTTGTATACGCATCTCTGAATGACCCTTCTGTTACTGCAGTCACAGAGCAAGGGGCTCTAAAAATGAGTTTCAAACTTATCTTGATCTTTTAAATGCCGTGATTTAAATTAATTCTATGGGATTAAATGGGTTTTGGATGCTAGTTTGCAAGTGCTTGCGTAATCTATGACTAATTAAGAAACTTTAAGCAGTGTAAATGAATGTGGAGGAATAAATAGCCCACATTGCACCAATGACCCACATTTAAGGAAATGTTGCATGGACATCCTGCCATTTGTTTCTTAACATACTATGTGAGTGTAGCTCGCAACAGCATGCTTTTACAGTGCTTACACCTGCCTGACTGAGCATTGAAGGCTATATTTTTGGTACCGCTCCTCCAAATATACAAATGATTTTGAAGAGCAAGAGCCTGGGCGGGCCATATTGGGAAAATTGAATGTAGTTTTGTTTAATGCATTACACTTATTATGATGGTAATGTGTGTGTTTTTTTATACTCGACAGATTCAAGGAGCAGAGAGTGAACTAAGTTCATTATTAAAACTGGATCATCCAAACCTTGTACATTATACTGCCTTGACCCACAGAGAGCATGAGGACTACATTGTGATAAACCTCTTGGTAGAACACATCAACGGATTCAGTCTCTCCTCCAGTCTCAGCAAAAGCACTCCACTTCCGATTGACCAAATCCGTAACTACGCATCGCAGCTTCTCACTGCGCTCGACTTCCTCCACAGCAACTCCGTAGTTCACAAAGTGTTATCCGCTGCCAGTGTTTTAGTGGACAGTGAGGGCAATGTGAAGCTGACAGACTACAGTATTTCCAATCGCCTGGCTGAGATTTGTAAGGAGGACATTTTTGAGCAAACGAGGGTGCGCTTTTGTGAAGATGCTCTACCAAGAAAGACTGGGAAGAAGGGAGATGTGTGGAATCTGGGGCTCTTGTTGCTTGCACTTAGCCAGGGCAAAGAAGTGAAGCAGTATCCACCAACTGTTCCCTCTAGCTTGCCAAGTGACTTCCAGGATTTCCTGCACAAGTGAGTACTTTTTTTTTTTTTTTTTTTTTTTTCCCTATACACTACTTTAAACCTTATGGATTAGTTCAGTGTGTTCAACAAGAAGTACCATTGCAGAGTACAGATGTCAGGACTGCCCAGTCCCTGACCACATTCCGGCGCCTCCTTAAGACTCACCTCTTCAAAGAGCACCTGTAGAACTCCTCTGTTTGTATCCTGGGACACTATCACCCTTCATGTAAATGTGCTTTATTTTGCTCTTATCAGCCCCTATTTTACTGCATTTAATCCTGTACTTCAGAATACTGTAATCTGCCAAGTTTTTAACCTGTAGTACTTTGTATTTAATCACATCCTGATGTAACTATCACTATTTAATCATATCCTGATGTAACTATCACTATTACCTGCTGTATTATTGAATTGTGGTTTGTCAAACTTGTACTTTACTTGAACAAAAGTTATTGTATTTCTTGCTCTTATTGTATTACTTGTATTGTAACGCTTGAAATGTATTTGCTTACGATTGTAAGTCGCCCTGGATAAGGGCGTCTGCTAAGAAATAAATAATAATAATCTTCAGTGCTTCACTTTGACATATGAATGTAATTTATGATGTCACAGAAACCCTGGAAGAAATTATTTTCCTGTAGCTCACTGAAGCTACATATATAATTTTTAAAAACATTTTTTACTTTCAGCTAAAATTGGGATGGGTTTCAATCAGGCAGTTATTTTCCAGGTTACGGTCCATGCAAGAAAAAAAGTTTGAATAAAATAAAATGCTTTTGGTGTTACTCCCACCATAAAAATAAATGTGTTTGAGGACTTTCTGTGTTTGGGGCATGTTGTCGGCGGTGTCCTTGCTAGTGAAAGCTTGCAAATAGTCATTCAATCTGTTGTGTTTTATTGCAGGTGTGTTTGCGTAGATGACACAGAGCGGTGGAACACTCAACAGCTACTGGAACATGCATTTGTAAATCCTCCGCTAGTGAAAACACCATCACAGCTCAAAGACGACAGCCCGGAAGGCAAGTCATATTAACTTTCCATTTTCTGCTTTTGACATGCTGCTACAACAAGAAGGATTGGTCACTGTATAATAGTCTTCTAGGGTATGGGAGAAGTTTTCAGCAGAAAGGTTAGAATCAGACTTGAAATGCAGAACATGTCCTGGGAACAACTGGTGCCAATTACATTAGGGCCAAAGAAATGCTGAAAAAACCTGACTCAGTTTCCACTATCTGGGCTTTTATTAAGCAAATGTATTAAAACAGTAATCGATCAATTTTCTTTTGTGGTTTTGCTTTCATTTTACAGAGACAGGAATAGACTTTGTTTCAACAATGACACCCAGCAATTATATCCTGAATGCTCCTTTTGGTCCAGAAATACATAAGCAGCTTTCGCGGTATTACACTGAGTTTGAGGAACTGAAGCTTCTTGGGAAAGGGGCATTTGGAGCAGTTATTAAGGTATGTATATCTTTTTACAATTGGTTTTACAATATATATACAGTATATGTGCAAAACTCTCTCTCTCTTTCTCTCTCTCTCTCTCTCTCTCTCTCTCTCTCTCTCTCTCTCTCTCTCTCTTTTGTACCTTTCTTCTGTATATAATAGCTATACTGCCATCTCAAGCAGTGGTTTCTTAAAACACAACATAAAGTGGAGGAACAAAATCATAAATTGAATTCTTTGTGATTTTAGTTCTATTGTGTGATATAAGCTATTGTACTAGTTTTAAAGCATGATAACGTTATATCAAGTCATATTGCTGCAAAATAATAAGGGGATATTCTACAGGAAGTGCTATTTCAAATAAATCTGTACCAGTGTATCAGTGCATGTATTTCTTGTCAAACTGAAAGCAGTCTTGCAAAGCTTCACACAAAACTCAGGGGACCCTTTTTTGGTACACCAGGAAGTTACATCAGAGGTAAAACAAAACTACGGTTTTTAAACATAAACAAAGTTTGCAGTAAGGAAACTAGGGTGGTTGGATGCTAAGGAGATATCATTTATTTTACTGTTCAAAAGGTGACTAAACAGTACACCTGAGAAGTTGAAATGTGCACAAAACAAAGTCAAGCAAAATCTTAGTAACCTATGAACGTTTTATTGAAGAAATTATGTAACCGGGAAGCTACAGATCCATCTGACCTCTCTAACAGCAAAAAAGGGTAAATTATTATAGGATAATAATTAGTAACAACACATGAAGCAGAGAGTTTTGTAACTTCCATTTGGGGCCACATACTCAGTGGTGTGCCACAGGGTTTGGTGCTGGAACTGCCTCGCTTTCTTATATACATAAACGACCTTGACCCAGGGATAGTCCATAAAATTTGCATACGAAGCAGGTGGAAGTGGCTGACATGTCTCAGGAAATCCTGAGGGATTAAAATGGAGATGAGCAGAAAACTGTCATATAAACCTTAATGGGCATATATATGTATATATATATATATATATATATATATATATATATATATATATATATATATATATATACAATGTGTATATGTATATGTATGTGTGTATATATATATATATACCATCTGGGATACCATTCCCCTTACGTTATATCCCTAGGGATGAACTTGTTTTCTGTGTTTACTCTGCAGGTGCAGAACAAACTGGATGGCTGTTCCTACGCTGTGAAACGAATTCAAGTGAATCCAGCAAGCAAGCAGTTCCGCAGAATAAAGGGAGAAGTCACTTTACTTTCTCGACTCAATCATGAAAACATTGTGCGTTACTACAACGCATGGATTGAAAAACAACAGATGACTTCTAGTGGTGTCCTAAGCAATGAAAGCTCAGAACAGAAGACTTCCAATGCCAGTCCTCCCCAAGATAAGGTAAACGAGCTGGGGTTGATGGACAATGTGGAAGACAATGCCCCTCCTCCTGCTTTGGCGAGCTCCGTGGAGTGGAGCACCACTGTTGAGAAGTCCTCGAGTGCCAAACGTGGTGGAGAAGATCAGGAGTCCAGTGATGATGAAGATGTGTTCTGCGCCTCTTTCCGGTAAGTTCTCCTTTGCAAAATTGTTATGGACGAACGTCAATCACACAAGAGTTTTCTCTGTTAATGAGTCTGGATAGGGTTAATTGGGCACTAACATGGATGCATATGTTACAGCGCCTATGACAATGACTCCGACAGTGACATCATATTTGCAAATGGGGATGGCAGCAGAGACGGTAATTCACAGGTAGGTTCTGGAACACAAGTCTGTTAATTTTGTTTAGCTTTCTGGGTAATATGGTGCTGACAGTGGGTCCCATGAACATTTCCCCAGTACCCCGACAGGCTTGCACCGTCAGTACCATGTTAACTTTATTATTATTATTATTATTATTATTATTTATATAAACATGGATCAACTGCATTTTATGAAAAATCCCCTGAAGAACCATCAATCGTACAATTCAACACCTTGTGCACCTTTTCAGGCAGTCTCAGGTAGGGAACAAATGATTGGATTGGCTTAGATACTGCCGTCCAGTAGCCTTCACAGGATAGTATTCCAGGGTCTGTTAAGACAGGCTTCTAGCCACGTAATTCCAGTGCTTGTGCAGGACTTCGAGATGCAGATAGAACTATGGACAGTGTTGCCAGCAAAGAGCCCTTCATCCACTCTGACAGTTATCACAAAATAGAGGGGAAATGTAGTGCTACAATGTTTTAATCTTATAGATTAGTACACATTTTAAAACCAATAACTTTTTGTTTGTTTTTTCAATGTATCATAGTGACAATCAGATCTTTTTTTTCACTCTTGTCCAGGAGGAAGAAAGTAAGAGGAATGCTGCTGGCCCTTTGTCTGCTCCAGAGAGCAGCGAGGAGAAGAGACCAGTCGTGCTGATGGTCCACTATCTGTACATTCAGGTCAGGCACATTTCTTCACTTCATCGCTAAAATGTGTCAATGTTATCTGTGTTTTGTGAGATTCTACAGCTATGGCCAAACGTTTTGCATCACCTAGAATTTCAGGACTGAGACACAATTAAAAAAAATAAATAATAAAATAAAAAACTATATGAACATAATATTTTTTTTAACATAATGTAGTCAAAGAAACTACAAAATGATATCGCAAGTGTCTACCGGAAGCCATAATAGTAGTACAGTATTTCATGTTAGATTTTGAAATGTCAATTTTTTGGTCAGTTTTTTGTTATTTACTAATGGAAAACTACAAAACGGCATGAAATTCAACATGTATTCAAACAATGTGGTAACACAGCATTATTCAACAAGTTTCCTTTATTGATCACATTTATATATATATATATTATAGTCACATTTTTACAGCTTAAGCATTATCATTGGAGACAATAATGAGGCCACGAGTTATTAGCAGAAGTTCAGCAATGATATGTTATCAATTCCTCGTAGAAACATCGGAAACCTCGCTGTTTATGCAGGATCTTGAATGCTTGTCAAATGGCTGCTCTTTTATAAAGTATCCTTGAGTGCAAAGCTAAACCTTGTTTTGCTTAACATATCTCTTTAAGTTCCACAGTGGTCCATTCTTTATTGCACAAGGTCAAGTAAAGTCAGGTCTCCACAACCCTCAAAATTCCTTATTTAAAAGGAGTAAAACATCCTCTCTTGAGAGCATTGTTTGCACATCTACACCCTGTACGTTACAGCTTTCTAAATGTTATTTGCTTAAAAAACCAGCTCTCGGTTTCCATCTATTTTTAAGCTGATTGACTAAATAAAAGTTTGTTTTGTATAGACACTTGGAGATAGGCTTTGTAATTTCACCAATAATGCAACATTTTACTTTTCAGAAATCGAACCTTATGAGTAATGTGTAAATGCATATATATTTTTACTGGTAGTATCTTGCTTTTGTAAAGCTGCATTGAATAATGGTCTAGTGCATCCTGGTACAGGTGCATTAAGAAAAGCATTACCGATTTTATTCCTGGCTGTCGTTCTGTTTCTTTTGCAGTATTTTACACTACAGCTTTGGCATGACTGTTTTTGGAACCCAATGTGATAGAAATAAACAGATTAGTGAAATCAAAATACATGGCGGGATGTCTACAGTGAACAACTCGGCAAGTCACAACATTTTTTTAACTTTTATTTTTTTATTTTTTTATATAAAGTGTTTATTTTCTCTTTTAAAGATGGAATACTGTGAAAGAAGCACTTTAAGAGATACCATCGACCGAGGGTTATATCAGGACAATAGCCGTCTTTGGAGACTTTTCAGAGAAATCCTTGATGGGCTGGCATACATCCATGAACAGGTTGGTGTCCACTAAATGCATTCTACATGTGAGCAAACTGATAATGCTGTTTACCTCCCCATCCTAAAAAAAGATTATAGCTTCGGTTGAAGACACATGTCAACATGACGCATTGCAATCTTTACTTCTGGGGCCAGGAGGGTATATGCAGGTGCACAGAGCCTTTCAATTCTTTTTTTGGATGTCCACATTCTGTAGTGTGGCAACCATCAACTTCAGCTGCTTGGATGCACTCTACATACATGTAATGCTGTAGCCCTGGGATCCTTGCTTTTACACAGGAATCAATATTGATTAACGCTTATTGTGTTCTACCCTAAACTAAAATGTGAAATCGTTATTATGAGGAGTGTATTTCTTGTATTAAGCACTGCAACGGTTATAGGGGAAAGCACCTGTTTTATAACGTTCATCCTGTAAAATACATCTTCGCTTTACCTGTGGGATACCGTAGTCGACTGCAGGTATGCGGTATGGAAAGCTAATAAATGTCCTGTTTTTTTTGTTTTTTTTAAATAGGGAATGATTCACAGAGACCTGAAGCCTGTTAATATCTTTCTTGATTCCAATGACCATGTGAAAATAGGAGACTTTGGATTGGCTACAGATCATCCAGCTAATGTGGTGGGTCACTTTTCTACTCATTTTATTTTATTTTATTTTATTTTAATGATAAGCAATAAGAACATGTAATATTCCTTCTTTACCCATGTTTCAGATAAGTGATAATTAATCAAGCTGAGCTATATAATGCTATATATGTTTATTTAAAATGGTTGATTTGGAAAATACACCAAACATTAAAAAGTAAGGTTTTACATGGATATCGGTGTAGTTTCACCAGTGAAGGTACTACCGGAGGTGGATAGACAGCAGTGACTGAGTCCCAGTGCTACCCTCTTCCATACCCCACTCACTAGGCAATGCTCTATGGCAGCCACAGTTTCCTGCCACTCTGCTTCTATCTTAGTTTAGACTTGCTGTACTACTAACACATTCTAAAGTATAAAGAACCGTATCTCTAGCCCTTGGTAGGTAATCTCAGTGGTACAGTGTATTCTCATGCTCATATTTTTCTTTGTCTATGACCATTCCAGGCAGACAGTGTTTTTTACATTTCTGAGTGTTATTCTTTTTGTATTTCCTTCCACAGGCTGCAGACAAGTGTGAAGTAGAAGACAATGTCCATGTTATCAAACAAGATGCAACAGGTGATAGAACTCAAAGGGATTGGCTGGTGGCTGGGAGTTTAACCTCGCCCCTGTCGTAAAAACATTTTGGGTCCTTAATAATTTCGTAAGAACTGAGCAACAGCAAGGTAGATAGTGTGATGAATCTGCTGTGGGCTTTATTCCAATCTGCAGGGCTTTATTTGAATTGTACAGGGCTGATATGAAGTCCCTGGATTTTGAAAACATAAATTTACAACAGCATATAATAATCCTGATACTGAACTTTATAGATGATAAGAATGTCTCAGAATCCATTATTTGTCAAAACATAGCGGCTCCAGTGCAGCCAAACACCTAGAAGTAAGCTGCCCTTGGTAGTTAAATATAGATTAGTTTAGAAAACATATTTTTGTTAGTGTTCTAAAATCTTTCTCAGCATAACCACACCCATACTGTATATAAGGCTGAGATATCTGGAGTTACACAGACATAATCGCTGTTTTAGGAGACCATAGAAACAACTTCAGAAATACTGTCATAGTTGAAACATTTACTTTTACCAAGAGAACAACTAACTGGTCCTAAGATGAATAAATACATATATATATGTTGGTTTTAGCATATGGAAGCTGATTCTGAAAAATAACTATAAATACATATTTTAATAATGGTAATTAAAACATGACTTTATTTCATCCCTATAGACAATATGACTGGAATGGTTGGCACAGCCTTATATGTGAGCCCAGAAGTTGAAGGCAATACCAGAGCTACATACAATCAGGTAAAGAATTAAACAAAATAGACTGGCTTTGATTCCCAAAGCAAAGTTTAATATAGGGTTGTAAGGTAGTAATACCGAACATTATGTTGCCTTATTATTATGAAGATCTTGGTACAGTACGTTATAATACAATTGTGTGCTTAGAAAACACTGGAGAGTCATGCCTGTGGTCAGAGGGTGACTTTCGTACAGAGAGAAACATTTCCCCAGTTCCCTTCATTTTATTTTGCTTGCAAATGATAAGGTTGAGAAAACCATGGTGTTACCGGTTGCACCAAGGTGGCCCCATAAAGGGTGGTTTATCAACTAATAAGAAAACTAAACATCTTTGTTTAACCATTGAGATGTAGTATTTGTTACAAATAAGTAAACACTGAGATGAAATGTGGCCTTGAACTTGACACCTGACCCGATATGGCCGTCATGTGAGCTGTTATGTGACTTTTCCATTTCTAGATGATAGTCACCACTTGTCAGCTATGGTAAGTCCCGCCCTTTTTCATTCGCCCACCATTTTCATCATGTAGTGAATTCAAGGTAGTTTGCACTGTATATTACTGTAGCCAGTTGTACAGCACAAATATACAAAACCTCTTCCCTTTTGTCTTTATTAATTTAGAAAGTTGACCTGTTTAGCCTGGGAATTATCTTCTTTGAGATGTCTTACCGTCCAATGACTACTGCCTCAGAAAGGATCTCTGTGCTCAGTCAGCTGCGCCTGGTAAGCACAGCATGTATACCTGTCACTGAAACTAGAAGAGCAGAAAAATATTGATTCTCCAGCACAGTTGCCGATGTTGTGGAGGTTGGGCGATTCAAATAGTATGAGGAGTGTGACCCATTAAATACATCTCTGTTAGACTGGGAGAATGATAACGGTTACATACAGTACATACAAATAACACACCTACTGGGTGTACTGGAACTAAACTTTGTTTCTCTGTTGCTTTTTAAATGACTTCGCTTCCCGGTGCACAAAATATAAACACAAAAACAGTATTTCTGTTTGCAAATGAAGTCTATGAAGTTCAACCCGTGAATTGAATTAATTGTGTTTATTTTTATTATAAAAGAAGAATGCTTTGCTATTACCTCACACAGTGTAAAATATAAATTTGTCAGTTGTGATTGATCGTTTGCTTTTCTATAACCAAAAAAAAAACAACCTTTCATTATTTATAATTCATTCCTCTTTATTTCCACAGCCAACTATAGAGTTTCCTGAAGATTTTGATTATGACAAAACTGACAGACAGGTAATTTGTTTAGGATTCGGTATCATAAATTTGTGTATTCTTCTAATTGAACGCAATTGAATGTATTCATTTTTTTTTTCAGTTCTTTATGAACACAGGTGACCCATCAGTGCTCATCAGGTCTAGAGCAGCAGCTGATTGCTCACTTGTTGGAATGTTTGCTGCAGTTGTTTAAACTGTACAGAATGCTGCTTTGTGATTAGAGATGGATAGGAAAAAATGACATGGATAGAACCAATTTCACAAGAGACGGACAGCAACAGTGTCATGAAGAACAGCAGTTGAACTGTAGTAGCTAAGAGAAAGCACTGGATTCATCAGAGCTCAAACTACAGATCAAGCAGCTACATGTTGCTGATTTTTATTTTGGCATGACAATAAAATAATGAAATTCAACCACAATTGGAGAGTTTGATGCAGCAAAATGCTCAGGAAGAACAATACAGATAATCAACAAAAACCCTAATCTGAATAGCAGCACATTTTCAGAGAGGAATTTTAGCAGTATAAAATATAACATAATTTGTGATATGGCACAGTCAGGTATCACATACAAAAGAGAACTGCTTTAGCTCTTTTGACACTCAGATCCCTAAGCATGCCTATTATGCTTTTGCATTTTCTTCATAATATGTAAGCATGGTGATCGTTCCTCTATTGCACTTCATTTGTTTTTCTCATCCCAGAGACGGGTCATTACTTGGCTTTTGGAACACGATCCAGCCCTGAGGCCGACAGCCGCGGAGCTGTTGAAAAGCGAGCACTTGCCTCCCTCCCAGATGGAGGAATCTGAGCTGCATGAGGTGTTGCACCACACGCTGGCTAACCTGAATGGAAAAGCCTATCGCAACATGCTCAATCTACTCTTCTCACAAAATATCTCACCAGTGATGGACTACACGTATGACATTGACCTCTGCAAGGTTTCTCTTCTTTTCATTTTCATGATTGAAGGTGTAAAATGCCAGGATCCTTGGTAACTGGACGGGCATGCAAGTCAAGGGGCAATCCAGGAGCAATGCGCTTTACCCGTCTTGCACTTCCATTAGCTGTGAAAGCCCCACATGTGCTGAATTGAAAAGAAACGCATGTTAAAGCAGGAACACTCCATCAGAATGACTGTTTATTTAGTTTCTAATATGATGCAGGCCACATATTCAGAATTCATTCAATTGGAACACCATAGGAAGAACTTCTATTCCATTGGAGTCATTATTATTCTTTTTCTGACCATTATTTTAAAGTGTAATTGTTATGGCAAACATGTATTTAAAATATATGAATATATTGTACCATACTAGGACCAGAGAACACAGTTGGAAATGAAGTGGAGATGCTTAGGACAGAGGGAATGAGAGGCTTCCTCACACAGACAGTAATGAGGGTATATAATGGGCTAACTAGGCAAAGTATTATGCTGAGGGCCGGGTGAGTGTGGCCAACAGTTAATAAATAAGGTTATTACATACTTTATACTTAAATGGATATGTTTCATCCACTGCCTGTACACTATGTGGTTGTAGTCTCAGTGATGGTGAAAGTATTACATATTGATGTTTTCTTGTTGTTTTTTTTATTAGGGAAGTTATTCATCCCATGGTGCCAAACTACAGCAATATGTATATGAAACAGTAAGCAGGGTCTTTAAAACGCATGGTAAGTACTGAAGGGGATTTCATTGAACAGGATAACTGCTTTTCTATGTGTGAAACTTGGTTAGGACATTCCTAAGATCAAATGACAGAGAGGATCAGAAACTGGAGATAATAGAGATTTCTGTCTGTCTTTATGTACAAACATACGCCATACTAGCAGTACATGTAGAATAGCTTATCCAGTTGTAAAACAACAACAAAAACCTGTTAACAAAATAGTTTCGCAAACCTGTATTACACCAGGTTAAAAAAACAAACTTGCAGTTGTTTGATTCAGATTTCAGCGTCTGAAGAACATTGTAATGGCTCATTTATTTTAGTTACACAAAGGTTGTTCGTTGAATACGAGGGACAGCTATGGCCAAAAGTTTTGCATCACCTAGAATTTTAGGATTGAGACATAATTAAAATAAATAAATAAATATCTTAACATAATTTATATATTTTATTTAACGTCATGTAATCAAATAAACTACAGAATGATATTGCAAAAGTATTCCGGAAGCCATAATAGTAGTACAGTATTTCATGTTAGATGTTTTTCAGTTAAATATATGGAAAACTACAAAGCGGTATGTAATTCAGTATGTTAACGCAACATTATTCAGCAGATTTCATTCGACTTCTTCTTTATGAAGCAAAATGTGTTCATTCTATAGGGTGATGCAAAACTGTTGGCTGTAGCTGTACATATTTTAACAACACAAATGTATTATGGGGTAACATTCCAAACTTTGTTCATAAAAGAATGTGTTACTATTTTGTTTTCCACAGTGGAAAGGATTTTCATTTCTGTTTGATAGCTGGTTGTAAACCTACCTAACCTGGACATGTTGCCAAGTTTTCATAGTTTCCACAGTTTAGTGAGGGAATGCTCTGAAGCTTACAATGAGCAGAGACTGAAAGCTGTTAACCCCTTAAGGTATACAAGGAATTGTGCGTGACAATTTGGATGACCAGAGCCAACCTTTCAGTACATTTTAAACCCTGTTTCGTGCACCTCATTGCAAAAATAAGAAAGTTAGCATAATTTGTATTTGTGGGACACCTGACCCTTGTACCTTAAAAGGTTAAAACTGGAATCCTATTCAAAGGGACTTTGCTTTATCTTTCAGGAGCGGTAAAATTGCAAACCCCTCTTTTTATGCCAAAGAATAAGAAATTGTATGAGGGCATTGAGGTTGCATGTTTCATGGACCACAGCGGGATGCTTGTGATGGTGCCATATGATCTCAGGGTAAGTCATTTTATATTGAAATAGCAACAGTTCATTACACTCAATTCCATTTTGTGAGACTGTAATGTAGCTCAGTACTGTTCCATCCCCGCATTTGTGCTAAGCATTTTTTTTTTTTTTTTTCAGATTATGTTTGCAAGATTTGTTGCAAAAAACAACATTACCAACTTGAAAAGGTAAGGAAGGACACTCTATAACTGATGTATACATTTATAGTAATGTTGTGCAAATGGTAGCCAACTCATTCAAAAATGATTTGTTCTCCAATGTAAGATGCTACATTCTGTCTGTTGTAGTCAACACCAACAGTTTTGAGCTATCGTCCAATTGTCTATCACATTTAGTGTTCTTCAGTTCTCATTTTTAAGTCTAACCCTTTTTTTTGAGGTACTGCAGTTAATACTGTTTTCTTTCTCTAGATACAGTATTGAGAGAGTGTTCCGTCCCCGGAAGTTAGATCGCTCTCATCCCAGAGAGCTATTGGAATGTGCCTTCGATATCGTCACGTCAACAACAAACAGCCTTTTACCAGAGGCAGAGACGATATACACTATATCTGAAATCATTTACGAATTTCCAGTACTTCAGGTATTTACCTCTTTGCAGAATCTACCCATTTTATTGGTGCTTAAATGATGCCGCCTGCAAGTCTTATATTTTAAACTGTGTTGTAAATGTCATTTTAAAGTTAGTAGTGTACACATTTCAATTGTATTTACTTCATGTAAGACATACAACCATACAATTGTTAGTAATTCTTTGTTTTGTGTCCTGAGATCTGATAAAGATGTAATACTGGCTGTTACTTTTATAGGAAAGAAACTACAGCATTTACCTAAACCACACCTGCCTCCTTAAAGCGATATTGCTACACTGTGGAATACCTGAGGATAAACTAAGTCAATCTTCCACTATTCTACATGAAGCAATGGTAAGGAGCTGTATCAGTTAAGACAAGGATTTTGCTATCTTGTAAGAACAGTTTAAAGACAAATGAGAACATTTCTTTGAAGAATGCACATTTTTCATAAGTTTCTTAAGAATTTGTTGTGCATAAAAGTTCTTAACCTTTTTTCTTTTTTTCTGGATTTAAGATTTTTCTTAAGAACGTTTCAAGAATATGACCCTGTTTTTTTTTTATACCAACATTTGTTAAATATATAACTATTACAGGTTTGTATTCTGCGGTTTTAGCTTAGAAGCTCAATTAGAACAAATGCTTTACTAAAAAGAGGTGACTTTTCGGGTGAAATGGGTCATTTGCAATTTGGTTTTTTCAAAGGACCACATGAAAAAAATAATCTCCCAAAACTGAGATGGTGACTCACTTCTGCCCTGTGGATGTTTTAGCTTTGTTCACAAAGTCTCATTACTTGACCGCTTACTAAGCCTCTCAATGAAACATTATTTTGCAATCTGAAATGCACCTCTTTCTGTTGCAGAGTGAAAAGCTGACAAGACGGGAGCTTGAAGCCAAATTTTGCAATCTTTCACTGTCAACAAAAAGTGTGAGTATTTCTGTAACCTATATTTTCTAGGACCACTGAAGAATGACTCTGACTTTTCGAACATGCACACACTGTTCACTGTTGCTGCCTCTGCATTAAGGGGGTATTTGATCTGTACCTGTGGATTACCCCCAATTTACTACCGCGAATGTGATCAATCAGTCCTTTCCCTGCTGTCGTGCCGCTTGTTATTTAGCATGAATGAACTCAACCAGAATCAGTTTTCTGTTAGTTTTTTATGAGAAAAATGGACATCCACAGAAACAATGTACTTTTGATGTAAAGTACTGTTTTTTATGATATGCCATATATCCATTAGTGCAGAAACAGTAATACATTCTGAAGAATGTGAGATAACAAACGGAGGAAAAATATATATTCTTCGTATTGCATCCTACCATGTTTTTTGTCAGAAGCGGTTATGTTGGGGAAAGGTATTATATGTATATGTGTGTAAGAGAATCTGGTTAAAGGAAAGTTAATTGCTGCAGATCAGATAGATGGGGAATGAAAGGGAGGGAGAGAATCTCATTACCTAAAAAACAATGTCATAAATAATATAGCTGCTGAAAAGGCTGATGCCTTTGCTAGATATGCACTAAGCCGCTGTAAGGACAGCCTTTTCTGCAATACTATATTGCAACCGACAGTGAAGTGGAAAGGAAGCCTGGAGGATGGATTTCATTTGCTGGTTTCATTTTGTGGTTTTGCTAATACGTTATTATTGGGTTAAGCCTAGCGGTTAATGAACCATCCCTTTTAAAACCAGGAACCCAAGGCTTTGTAAAAATCTGATTCTTTATTTCCGTGTAACATTCTGTTTTTTTATTTTATGGATTTCAGCTGCAAACACTCTATAAGTATATAGATCAGAAAGGGGACCTGCCGGAACTGAGCCCATTAATAAACACCCTGACCAAGCAGAAAACAGCCGTCGCTCAGCTGGCAAAACAGGGCATGAAGGACCTGGAGGAGGTCACTGGGCTCTTAAAGAAACTAGGTGTGAAACTGCAGGTTAGTCTCCGTCATTCTCTGTCGCAACACAACACAGTACAGTGCATCTGAAATCAGCTTTACATTATAGTTTTTTTTTTAGTTTTATAAATGTTTTCAGACAAGGGAGTAATTTGGAATTGGGGAAACTTTTTTCTGTATTTATCTTTTTTTATAGCTTTCTGTTGATACATCCCAGGGATTAAGTGAATGGGTTGTGAAGACGGGAACTAAATATATTTAGCCTAGAACAAAAAAAAAGAGATGAGAGGAAACTTGTTAGCCAATAATTTAAGCATAGAGGCCACAGTTGGAAATTAAATTGAGATCTTTAAGACAGAGGGTACAGTGTTGAGGGTATGGAAAGAGTTTCCAGGCCACTTTGTTGATGCAGGATTGTTGGGATCTAATCTTTGGGAATACTTGGCTACAAGAAACCGGATGAGCATTGATGGGGGACGGACGGCCTCCTTTCGTTCGTAAATGTTCTTATGTTCCCTAACATCAAACGTATGACAAATAAATTACTGAAGGTTACGGTTTCTAAATGTATTTCTTTGCTTCTATACTGCAGGTGGTCATCAATCTCGGTCTGTTCTATAAAGTTCAGCACCACAGCGGGATCATTTTTCAGTTTGTAGCGTTTGTCAAGCGAAGGCACAGGACAGTACCAGATATTGTGGCAGCTGGTGGAAGATATGATCACCTGGTAAACATCTATTGGCTTGTTCATTCATATTCAGAATTGAGAATTCAAGATGCTGTACTGAGCTGTGTTTGTGCTCTTGTTTTTATAGATCCCACAGTTCAGAGGACCCGAGTTATCAGGACCAATCCCTTCTGCTGTAGGAGCCAGTTTAGCTCTGGAAAAAATCTGTGCTGCTCTTGCTAGCATGGAAGAACCTGTAAGAGGACATCTATTTACTATCGCAAAAGTCTACCGGAAGCCATAATAGTAGTACAGTATTTCATGTTAGATTTCGAAATGTCATATCTTTTCAGTTTTTTGTTAAGTATATGGAAAAACTACTAAGCAGTATGTAATTCAATATGTTAATGTAACATTATTCAGCAGGTTTCATTTGACTTTATGAAGCAGAATGAATTAATTCTATAGGGTGATGCAAAACTTTTGGTCATCGCTGTATTTTGTTACTTTTTATTAGTGTGAGCAACTATATCAGTAGCCTCGATTCAGTCTGGTTTTAGCTCAGGATGCATTAAAACAAAAATAAGTAAATTGTGTATATTGGAGGAGTCTACACCTACTGTACTTGTGGCACACCTCCAATTTTACATGTATCTAGAAAACAACTTATACAGTTGTGATGAGACTTGGTTAGGGAAATCTTTACCACAGATTATAAAGTATCATAATGTGGCATTATATGGTGGGTCCTGTCCATCCTAGTGTTGCTTTGTCACATTTGGTGGATGTAGGTCACGGTGCTCTACTTCATGATACAAACCTAGCTCTAACGTTGTATTTATAGCTGTGGCAGGGGGTGTATGTAACAGATATACTTATCTATCATTATTAAAGTGTTACAGAACACCCTGCAAAATTCACAAGAATCTCATTGCGTTGCGCTTGCTATGTCCCTTGTGTTCCAACGCTGTGATTTTATATATAAAATCAAGCAAAGAAATGTTTTTCTTGTAAACACTGCAGGGGGTTCTGTAACACTATAACATGCAAATCTATCTTGGCAGCTCAGCTATGAAACATGGTCAAGGCGTCGGAGATGTGGTTTGCACAGCAGTAATAATTGGTGCTAGGAATTGTACATTTTAAACAGTCTTTCCTGAAGGAAATGGGCACCTGTCTTTGAGGAAGCAGTTGGCATGGCTACTTTATGGGCTACATATAGAGGAAGAAAACCCAAGCTGACACACCATGCCTTAGGCAACAGTAAACAGTACTTGTACAATAAATCATTTTCTTTAGTATTCTTTATTGGGTGTCATGTAACCAAGGTAATACAGTAATCATGGTGTTTAAGTATTTATTTTGCTTCAGTAAATAAATCTCCACGTTTTACCTATATATTGAATATGAATTTTAGATTTCACAAAACCTTTTTACCCAGCTAAAATGTTACTTGAATCTGGCTCTTATTTTCTCTTGTCAATTAGCCTTCAATAAGCTGCTGTGACATGCTGGTGGTTTCTGTTGGCCAGGCGTCGATGGATAGAGCTATTAAAATCGTTCAGAAACTCTGGACAGCTGGGGTGTCGGCTGATGTCATGTACGATGTGTCGCAGGTAAGTAATTGCAATAGGGTCTTCCTTTGTAAAGTGATGCTAGAGTGTGACGTTGTTTCTGAACAAGAATGCAGCTGAAGCCAAAGTTGCAGCCATTGCTTGTTTTTACTGTCCTGCATAACAAGGATTTAGCAATAGTATTATTAATTAATTTCTTAGCAGACGCCCTTATCCAGGGTGACTTACAATTGTTACAAGATGTCGCATTATTTTTTACATACAATTATACAGTTGGGTTTTTACTGGAGCAATCTAGGTAAAGTACCTTGCTCAAGGGTACAGCAGCAGTGTCCTCCACCTGGGACTGAACCCACAACCCTCCGGTCAAGAGTCCAAAGCCCTAACCACTTTTCCACACTGCTGCCCACTAGTAACTTGTCTAGGTTGCTGAATGTGAAGTTGTAACAAACGTTATTTGATCAAATCTAAAAAGGACTTGATTATCCCAAAAGGAGTTGACAAAGTTAACCCTGACCTAATACTTTGGTCAAGTGCAGCACAGAAACCAGGACCAGAGGACACAGTTGGAAACTATGTGGAGCTAGACTTAGAACCGAGGACAGGATAGGCTTCTTTACACGGAGAGTGGTGACGGTGTGGAATGGGTTACCTAGTCCTGTTGTTGATGCTGAATCATTAGGATTGTTGATGAGCTACATTAATCTGATGCATCACCAGTCTTGTTTTAATGGAGGGTGGCATTTTAACAAGACTATGTAGACTATATACTCTTCAGGAATGTGTTGGGTGGCCTTGTCCTTGACCTCCTAGTCTTGTACACCAGTTTTTCTTGTTTTTGCTTTACATGTGTGCGATTGGATTTGAGACACATTTTGTAATCTTGTAGCTGTCCATTTTGTGAACATGCTCATTTTTAGGTTACAGTCAAGTAAACTGTGTTGATTTTAAACATTCCCTCTCTTCACGTTCTTAGCACTTGTGTAGACACTGCAGTTTAATTGAATTTGAGTAATACGGTATCAAGTGAAATCTGACATGTTTTACAGCTGTTGGCAGCAGCTTGATCAAGAGGAGAAGTAATTTTCTTTGCTAATAATAGAGCATAACAATTCATATGTGTAAATTATGCAAAATGCATACTACTGTAAGTCATAACATAGTAAACTGTTATTTCTCTACCTGTAGTCACAAGAAACTGTGCAGGAACATTGCAAACTTGTTGGAATCGCCTGTGTAGCATTCGTTTCTGAAAAAGATGGAAACTACATCAAGGTAATGTGTGAGGCTTATTGTGTGGATGAACCCAGAGTCATTTGCTCAACACAACATTCAGCTTTATTAAAATCAGCATGCAATATGAAAATGGCATTAATGCACTTAACTAGCAATTTCGGAGACAACCGACTGCTATTCACACCAGTGAGCCAGATAACGATACTGTTAATCATTTATTTCAAATATATACTAATTGATAACATTATGGCTTGCCCAAGTCCTTATACAAGCAATAGAAATGGGTATCATAGAACCCAATTCATACAGCTTGAACTCCTGGGTTATTTAAAGTCTATTTTAATGAGCGAGATGAAGCTGAAAACTCTTGAAACCATTCCAGACTGGTAGAAGATCAACTACTGATCAATATTGAAACTGAAAAAAATATTTCACAAGATTCAGTAGTCTGTTAACAAAGCATATGCAATCAGCAGCAGAGGTCTTAATGCATTGTTGAGTGATCTTCCCTTAAACCAGACCCTAAAGAATTATTAGTAGTTGTGAGTTTTTCCAGCAACTTGATCATTTCTGAATATACCAAACCAGGACTCAAATTAATTTATATCAACGTTTTGGAAGGGAGTGACTCTTGTGGCCAAATAGTAGATCATATTTATAAATTCCCTATAATGCATGTCTTTGACATATACTGAATCAAGTTACAGGCACACTCCTTTTTTTTATTTAAGGTCAAATCATTTGAAAAGGACCGGCAATCAGAAAAGAGGATTTTAGAGACAGATTTAGTGGACCACCTCGTTCAAAAATTCAGGACCAAATTTTCTGATGACAGGTTTACCAGGTAAGATAAATTGAAATTGTACGTGTGAGATTTCAAAGACGACAGCACACGGAAACGGGAATCTGCTTCGGAGACCAAATAGTTTTTTTTTGTGAGCTACGTGATGTAAATATTGCAAAAGTGTAAGGGGACATGTGCTGTTGCTGAATGGTTGGCCATATATGCATTATTTTAAGTGTAGGATTGACCAAGCCCTGCAGTCGTTCCCTTTTCCATGAAAAATTATAAGTATGTTTGGATTCCTGTCAACGAGTAATAAATTCAAAGTTGCAGGTCTTCAAGGTCTCAAACTTGTCTTCAAACTTGTACTACAAGATGCTGTATAAATGTAATTGTTGTTATAGTATGATGGTATAACAGATACAGGATGATGAGTTTTTCCCTCTAAATATGCCTTTTGCTTTTGCTTTTTTAGAGATGTATCTGAAAATGGTGCCCTCCAGAACCCCAAAGCATCACTTCTGCTTACTTCAGGTGCAGCTAAGCTTAAAATGTATTGTACTTCTTGACCCATTCCTCCTTGCCTGCTGGGCTTAGTGAGGCGATCGCCTAATTGATACTTTAGGGAGATCGGAGACCCCCACATATTGCCGTAGAGAAGGAGAAAGAGATGGAGGGATGTTGATGCTAGCACACATTTACAAAGCAGGGATGCAAGTCCCTTATATACTTGAAGAACAATAAAGATCCAAGCACTGGCCCTTGTGGTACTTCAACCCACTGATTTGTACACCTCCACAAAAGTCAAGATTGACCTTGGTCTTATAAATCCAAGCTGGATGTCTGCTATTCTATTGTTGCTACACAAGCGGCCTTCAAACCTGCCCTTAATATTGCTTCCCTCAGTTGGCATGTTTTGGATGTTAAACGAATGGTACTGTAGCTACCTGTGTCTGTCTTGCTTCATTTTAAAATACTGGCACGACATTTCCAAGTTTCTAGCCCTGTGGAACCTCACCTGTTACATATCTCTTTCCATAACGGTGTTTCTCCATTATTATTATTGGTTAGGAAATGATGATTGCTTCCTCCAAACAGCTGTTCCTTTTGTTCTAGGATCATCTGAGCCATATGGAAGCAGCACAGTGCTGAATGTGAATGTTGTCTCACCTGAAAAACTGTCTGCCAGCATAAGAAGACGATATGAAACGCAGGTATGCTACTTTTATATTTCATTTGTATCATTGCTTTCTTTTTAAGGGTTTTGTTAGGCATTTTCTACAGAGCAAATGGATATCGAGCATCAACATTATAAGAAAAAAGCGTCCCAACCATAGGATATGTGGAACCACAATTTTTTGTGGTTTCACAGAGACCTGCTGTTGGAAAAGTGCAGGTTTCTTATGAACCTCATTAGAAATGCCTTTTCTTACAACACCCATTTGGGTGCTTGACATGGAACAGTTCTGTTGTAACCAGTAAGGGCTCTGAATAAATATCCTCATATTTCTTCTCACTTCTCCCTTAAAGACGCATTACTGGAACTTTCCATCAACAGTCAAAAGCACCTTTGACCATTGTTTCACAGTCCAATTTCTGTGTTCTTGTGCATATTTTAGCCTTTTAGTCTTGTTCCCCTTTCTTAACAGAGGTATTCTTACTGCAACACATCCTTTAAGTCCTGATTTCAAGAGTGACCTTCGTACTGTTGATTTGATGGACAACGACACCTGTGCCTTCTGCCAGTTCTGTTGTCAACTCAACGCTTGTCGTCTTTCTATTCCTTAAGGATATTATCTTCAAGTATTACTCGTCCTTGTTAGACAGCTTTTTGGGTCTTCCTGTCCTGGGTTTGTCAATTACAGATGATGTTTCTCTGTACTTGTTGATTATGCTTCGGATACCACACCTTGAAAATCAAGTGATGCGAGCTATTTCACTCAATGTTTTTCCTTCTTTATGCAAGTCAAGGTTGTTATAGTAGTAGAAAACACTAGTGGAGGCTTTGAGTAAAAATGCAACATATCTAAGACTTTTGCACAGCAGTGTATATCATATTGTATTTTCCATTTTCTGGATATGCATTTGTATTTTAGACGAATGCATATTCCTATTTTTAAACACTCAAAGTGACCTATTTTTCTCAAAATTTGGGAGATTCCAACTACCGTGATGTAAATGCGATGCCCTCTGGAATTGCTATGTATTGTAGGAAGGAGAATTCCCTTCCACTGTCTGAATGGAAGGCTCCCGTGCCTCTATGATGATGCCCCAGCTGCACCAATGTGTACCGCGGCTCAAGGTGCTACAATCTCACCTGCGCGATTTATTTTTTGTTGTTTTGAAACATTGTAACAATTATTTATTTTATTTTTTTTAGATACAATCAAGACTGCAGAATATGGCCAGTAATTTTCAAAACAAATATAATGACATTGAAGTGTTAGCAGTAAGTATTTATTTATTTATTTCATAGACAAAATGTCAGGTTTTACATATTTTGTTAATATTTATAATGTTCAAATTTGGCACCCCCCCCCCCCCCCCCCCCCCCCATCAGGCCAATAGTCCTGGGGAGAGTTGACTCAGACAGAGGTGAAAATACAGGAATTAGTGAAATAAGAAATCTGACTTGCTATGTATTGTTCATTGCTTTAGTCTTTGGATGCTTCAGCATTCTTTTTTTCTTGATAAATCAACATATGATATTTATTAGCAATATGGACTAGTTACAGAGAGAAGGTTGCCCACGAGTCTCGCAGTCATTATCCAGTTACAAAGAAAACAAATAGTTTTCTTTATTTTCTGTATATCCATGTATGGAAAAACATAATATAGTATCTGTATACATCTGTGCTAAGAATGTTTGATGCATGTGTGCTTTTAAACCATACTGACAATTAAAAGAGCTACAAAGTAAAATCTAGAATTCCAAAGCAGGTTGCATGTTATAAACCTGTAGCACAGTACGCTTGTGTGCTGGATCGGAAATGTGAGCTTGTTGAAGATGTGCTGTATTTTACTGGTCATGTTTACAGATATTACATTTCCTGTGATTTTCAGAATTCTGTTTGCTGGATAATGATTGCTAATGTATTAACAAGCGTTGCATGGACAGCTATGCTTTTTTATTCAGTCAGCCGTGCAGCTTGTTCTGTTGTAACCAGTAAGGGCTCTGAATAAATATCCTCATATTTCTTCTCACTTCTCCCTTAAAGATGCATTACTGGAACTTTCCTTGGCTTGCATGGTATTGACTGTTGTACCTCTACAACCAAATGTTGAAATGATTCTGCATAATTATTAAAAACATGAAAATGTGACTTGCACCTTTCATTTGATCTGGTGTGATCATTCAGCAGTGTCAACGGAATCCAATTGATGTTTTTATAAGTCTCCTACCAACACTTCACCAATTCACAATAAACCATTTGAGATAACAGCTTTTTTAGTGTTCTGCAAAATGTAACTGTGCCCTTTCCTTTGACTGTATACTGTATAGCTACCGTGCCATACTACCACACTTGTGTGAAACTATCATATCTCAAGAATTATATTATAATAAGACTGCACCCTTTGTGTGCTTTAAAATGAGTTGAATATAACATCTAGTTTGTTTGTTTGTTTTTACAGATTGACTTGCCCAAGGAAATGTTAATACACTTCTTGACACTTGAGGTGAGCAATACCAATGTTTAAAAATATATAAATTGTATTTATACATACTTTACAGTATTAAGTCAAGCCAGTGTATATTGTGTAAACCACATGTGGCTCAGTATGAGGGTGTTTAATTCAGAACAGATAAAACACATACCCCATTGTACTGTATGTAACCCATAACATAGGCGTAATTTACACCGGGGACATGTCCTCCTCACTTTCATTATTTCAGATACAATAATCTTTATGCATGCATCAGCTACAGAAACTGCCCCCCCCCACTTTTGAAACCAAAGTTACGCCAATGACCCATAACCAAGTTGATATTACTGTGTGATGAATTTGATATGGTGAAATTAATATAAAACACAGTGATATATTTTAAAGAGCCTGTCGCAACATTTGTAATAAAAAGAGCAGAGTGAATAAGTTTAACATTGATTCATTTTTATATTTGTTTTAGTATGATGGGGATGAGCAACTGTTTTATGCAAGTGTGAAACAGTTGCTCTCTCGACTGCCAAAGCAACGATATTTAAAATCAATCTGTGAAGAAATTCACCAGTTCAAAATAGTTAAGAGGTAACAATTTATTCTCTATCTATCTATCTATCTTTCTTTGTATTTTTTTTTTTTATTTGGTCCAGGAGTTAAGCCACTAAATCACTTTCATTATGGCTCTTCTCAGTCTGTGTTGGCTGTCTCCAGTAGTAACAACTTACAGTAGGAGATAACCAGCATTGATTCAGAAAAGTATATTGCTGTTTGACAACCCTCTTGAATGTATTAGGAAAAGTATATATTTGAACTTGGCAAAGACTGCATGAAAGAAAAATCCTTAATGAAATCCGTGGAGAATTCAAGGTAACCATATACATGACTCAATCCAGCTTCTGATTTCCCAGTTCAGCTGTATTCCCTGTTCTTAAGTATTAGTCCCACATTTGCAATTTGCCAGTGAGAGGTGACCTCTCCTGGCTCTGGTGATTTTAGTTGAAAGTATGATTTATTTAGGTGTGTTCTCTATGAACATGAGCTGGTAGTGTGGACACCCAACAGCACTGACATGTATATTTCTTTGTTTTTAGGGTGGCTGTGCTGGTTTTGTACAGCTATAAAGATGATTACTACAAGGTTCTCTTTTAAGCTTTAACAAAACAGATTTTCACGAAGAGCAAAATCCTTAGTGTTTTCTTCTGCCTTCTGTATTTTCTTCATGTTATACATCTGTTTAAAATGTTAAACACACACCTGCATACTGTAGATTGCATAAGAAGGAGATGTGTAAAAACATTTGATGGGTCATGGTTATAAAATAAATATTCATGGTTATAATCTTTTTATTAAAGAATATTGCTTACATGGCTGCAAAGAGGCTGTGTGAACATAAACTTCTCTTGTTGAACCAGGATAATAATGAGATGTATTTTTCAGTTGTTTTTATATAAAAAAAAAAACTATTAAAAAAAGAATACAAACAAAATGTGGTCTGCTTACATAAAGTATTCTTAGTTTTTTTTTTATTGGATATTATTATTTTTTTTTATTTAGGTTGTTGGTCCAACGGCACTAAATTTAAAGTCACTGATGTTTGTGGATGTCCATAGGCTGTAGCAAGCTTTTGGATTTGAATTCTTTACAGTTTATAGGCGGAAGTAAAGTAATTGCAGCTAACAAAAGCATGACATGTGGCCCTACACTAGGGTGAAACTGTCCGCACCTCTTGAGCACCTTCTTGCCTGTCAGTAACCAATCAGCTGTTTCCCCTGATGACTGTCATGCTTTGACCTCGAAGGCACTGGAGGGGGGAATTGACCAAGGAAGTAAAGCAGTAACAGACTTCCTGGAAGACAAGGCAATCAAAATGAGAACTTCCTTGAACTTGTACCAGGTGTCATGATTTCAAATGTGTTTATTCAGAACTGCACATTTGAACCCTATATAGTGAATAAACATCTGCGAACATCTCAAACCCCTGAGAAGATGCTGAGACATGTTAGTTTGTCATCCAAGATTTGTGCAATGTGGGGCCTGTGAAAGTTTAGCATTGAATTATACCTATTAGTGCTATACTGACAATGGCATTGCCTATGGCTGTTCAACAGTGTGGTGCAGAGAGCTTCCTCTGCTCTTCATTAACAGCCAAGCTAACCTGGGCAATTTGCCACACATGGACCGGAAAAAAGGCTCTTTCAAAACAAGTCTCAAATAAGAGCCCGCTCAGTTTTCAAACGAGGGGTATTTAACCCTTTCAGTCCTAAATTATTTTTACATATTTATACACCACCTCAGACTGGGACCTGGGAGTTCTGTGAGGTTCCATCACGATTTCTTCCGGCATACGTTAACATACAGCAACAAGATAAGGTGGGACCTGAAAGGGATAGTACAGTAAACATTGCTAAATGCATTTGCTTTATTACTGTACACATTTGAGAATGAAACAATTCACAGAATATACACATTCTTCAAGGCAACAACGATTTTGATCACAAATGTATTTATTTTTCAAGGAAAAATGTTTTACAAATCAAACATTTGCTGTTGGGAAAATAAATAAGCAACTTTACATGTTCTGAAGAGTAAAGTAGGCAAAGAAAAAAAAAGGTTAACGCAACTAAAAACGTACAGCAGGTGTGGCTCCATTGAGCTTTCCGCTCATTACCTGCTGACCACTCTAATTAGCTTTTAAAACTAGTTTTATTAATAATAAATAAAGCTATGTGAAAAAATAAATAAGGAACTCTCTTTCATCTAATTTGATATGCTTATTTTTACACTTGGTTACAAGCATTTGCAAAAGCATTTAACATGTAGCTTTTCTCCCCATGCCTTAGAAAACACTTAAAGTTAAGATTAGTAATATTCTTGAATATCATCATCACAGCAAGTTAACTCTATGTTATTAGTATACAAGCACACTGTCCAAAAAATAAGATACCCCAAAATAAAAATCTCTTTATATGTAAACCATATAATAATAATAGAATAACAATAGTTTGTTTGAACAATCCGCAATAATTTTGTAATGTATTTTACATGTAGTAAAACAAGCTCATCAGAACAGTAGTGCTTTTATATAAAACCAAATATGCAACTACTGCACCTTTGCTCCAGCTGTCAATAATATGGCACCCATCTTTCACAGCTCTCCTATAATTTAAGAAACTCTGCATTGCTCTGTACTGTTATATATTTTTTTTATATATTAAGTATTTTTTACAAACAAATCATTTAAATGATGTAACCGTTTTGTGAAACATGCATGTGGTAGAAGCAGCTTGTCGCAATGAACCACAGAAATATACAATTCTCATTTTTAAAATCAGCAGAACCTATATCCGCAGAGATCATCAACCTGCTAGTGTTAGGCTTTTAAAAATAGGGACCATATGCTGGTGTGTCTACAATTTACTTACCTAATGTGCCCTAAAAATAGAAGTGATTTAGACTTCCAGCTGAAACAGTTGTCCTCATTTTGTCTTGTTAAAGATGCTTAAAAACCTTCTCTGGTGCCCATCTTTTTTGTTGTACCGATGGCCCTTTTGAAAAACGTTTTTTTAAAAAACATACATTTCATAATTCACTCATTTGGTTTATTCACTAGGCCATGTTGACAGTAAATGGTAAAAGTCCTATATTTTCCTGCATAAGGACCCTCCATTAATACCACTGTTTTCAATGTCTCATGTTTTTTTTTTGATGTACAAGTCAGGTAGCGACATAGAGGGAGCCCTGTGATTGTGAGAGAGGCTTAACCCTCTATAGAACTACTGTGCCAAAATTCCACAGCTGCTGCAATACACATGAGGTGTAATCAAAGCTACCTCACTCCCAGCTTTTACCAGTAGAATTCATGTACATACAATTTAACCTGATAAAGTATGTTTTAAGAACTGTAACGCTGCTAAGTGTTTGCCGCCATTTTTTTTTTTTTTTGTCCTCTGTAGTTTACTTCATACAAAATTAGTGACCAGGTAATGCAGAATTTGTGTTAAATAAAACGTGCTTCTCTTTTTGAGCTCTTGTTAAAAACCCATTAGTAAGGAGGCAAGCATATACACGGTCTGCTGCATGCTGCTGGTAAATTCTTTAGATTAGGGTAGCTGAATGCTTTTGAAAGCGTTCAAAACTCATTGCAGTAGCTATAATGTTAAAATGCTCCAAATATGGGTAGAGAGAATGCATGACATTTGAGGAACAGGTAAGTAATACTTTAGCATCCATAACTATTAAACACCCAATAGTACTGAATTTGGAAATACTAAAAGAAACTCATTCAATGACAAGCATTGCTACAAGAAGCCTTTCTGATGTCTTTCAGCATTTGTCATTGAATTTAAGCATTTTAAGTAAGACTTTAACAGTTCTGTGCTGTTTTGCTGTCAAATAAATACAGTTGAGTAAAAGGTGTTCTGAATCTCCTTTCCATTAAAACAATGCGAAAAGGCAATGCAGATGCAGTATAAACAATGACGTACGTTTATTTGTGTAAGCATTGTACTGTTACACAGTGAGCACTCGGATATACGACACTCAGGTACGCGTTTTACTGTCCTTGTATTAAGAAACAAATCAATTCCCATTTTATATATAACAAATTAATGCACTTACCTGTCACTCGTGATTTCACACTCGCCATTTTTCTGATACAAGCCCATCTCTTCAATGTTACTATTTATTTGACTATCCGTCAGTCTGCATTTTTTTCTTGCATGTGCAAATCAGTCTGTCTTTATTGTGCAGTTACACAGCGCTTCATGCAGTTTAACCTGACGAAAATGCAGCAAAAATAAAGCAAACGAGACCAGCTATTGTAATGTAAAACAGTTAATCATTAACCAGTTTGATACTGTGATGTATTTTATTTTATTTTATTTTTTTAATCAGTAATCTTTAGTTGCTTTTGTGCATTTTCACAACTGTTGAACTGTAACATTAGGGCCATATCGAGCACTATATTACTGATTTTGAATACTGACTTTCTGGAAACTTTTTTTTAAAAATCTATTGCTAAATTGCATTGCCTTTTATGTTTTACGCAGTTCTGTGCATGGGTAACATTTTGATTTCATTTTGCTGTCGTTAACGGTCGTTTACTGGAAACCGGATTTAAAAGTACGTACTGTATTACAGCCCACGTGTCGTCTGTTTTGGCAAGTGATATTTTCAGAATCATACGTTGAAAATAGTACTGTACTAACAAAACCAACTACAGTACATCTAAATGGAAGCCTACTTATTTTACAAACACAGTCCTTTCAGCTATGTATTTTTGACATTGTACCTTTTTTGTGTTCCCTGAAAAACGGACAAGAGTTGGAACGGGCCAAAATGAAATAATCAGATATGAGTCACAACCATCACTGATGTCAGAAATTATAGGGTCGGATATGTGAGTGCCGACTGCGTACTGGATTTGGCTGTGTGGGAATGGTTGAGGAATATCACATTTTCAATTCATACTGTTGCACACAGGGTTTGCCTTAGTTGAGGTTATTTAAAGCTTTAGTAAATTTATATATAAAAGATCACAAGATAAGATTGCAGATGTACTTAGTTTTGCATTGCAATATCCATTCAATGAATGTCCATTTTATGGGCTGTAAAATGAAACCCAAATCCCAGGCCCCCGTGTGTGTTTCTATCCCAGCAGCCGGCTTTGCTGCTGCTGCTGTTTTTCTGCTTGATCGCTGTGTCTTTCATTGCTGATTTGAACTTGCTTCTGTGGGCACATTTACTCTGCATTCATTCCTGACATTTCGAAATGCATTCTCCTTTGAAGGCTCCATATATACGACAGAGTTTTTGTTCACATGTTTTTTCAAAATTACGGTCTAAAAAAAAAAAAAAAAAAAGCCATAAAGAGACACATACAAAGTAATTTCAATGTAAAAAAAATGTATCTAATGATACAGTGAACAAAATATTATGATGTATTTATACGTTACATACCATTTTTTATATTTTCTAATACACAGTCATTATTATATTAGGGATAATTTATTATAATAAACCTGTCGTAAAGAATCGGTGTCAAACACATTATTCTAATTTTCGGGTTTCTGTTTCCAATTGGATGAAAATGTCAGTATCCATATTCCTAATTCAATGACCTTATATTACATTACATTTAAAATGTTGTTTTCAAGACTCTGGACCACTTAATTTTACTGAAAGCTCAGGTCGGTTTGTCAGGAGGTGTCTTAGCTTGATTAATGTATTTATGTTCGGTGTATCTCTATGCATTGTTCGTAGTGTCCTGCCTTCCTTTTAATGTTACCTTTACGTGGTATCTGTTGGCATAGGGCGATTTCCTTTGCTGATTGCTCTCTGATGCATTTGTACTTGTGGTGTGAGGCACTGTAAACATGTCATTCACATGGTGTTATATGTTCTAAAGTGCTGTGTGTTACTAAGGCGTTAATGTATTTCTTACCTTTTTGGGTGCACTGTAGCAAGGCATTTGTACCCATTTCTTCTTGTTTATTACAAGAGCAGCTATGAGGAATATGACAGTAGTCAGCAATATACCGGCTAGAATCCAGGCTGCAGATTGGTATATCAATGCAACCTCCGTCTGGCTTGGGTAATCTTCATTTTGAATTTTTCCTTCTGAAATGAAGTATACAAGAAGACACTATTTCATTTCAAATGAATCCCCATCAGATTCCTCAGATGCAGTTACACAGCACTACACACTTCCTGTTGTGTTATGTTTTATAATACTTTCATTCTATGCATTTCCAAAAAACACTTCATAGAGTGAGCATAGATCATCTGTTATCAATGTGAATTACATGGTAGATGAGAGCTAAGAGTAAGAATGCCTTATTGTAATCAAACGATTTTAAATATTAACACCACAGAACACATATGAATTTGCTTTTGTTAAAATCTCTCTTGATGAGACCTCTAAATACATTTGAATTGGCTACTCATTATTGAACGTTTTTATTTATTTTTAAAATACAAGCTTTTATAAAGAAACTTTTTTGCAATAGAAATTTTAGCAAATAGGTTTGTCACTGCAGGTGTGGAAAAACTTGTCAAACTGAAGGGCCCTGGATTATACAGCTAAAATACCTTTGATCTTCTAAACTGTTGACTGACACTTTACCTGTAATTGAAATAATGTGTGGAACTTCAGTTGTGGACAACCATTGTTCAGTGTCCTCTGGATAGGTTTTCACAGAGGGGGTAAGAGTTGACAGCAACGTTGGCAAGACCTTTGTGCCATCTTTACAGAAGGAAAAAAGGAATCCGTTAAAATAAAAAGCAACTTGGTATGTTTATGAAATATCTTATAGGTATTCTCTGTGCTGGTTAGATTCACTTTGTATGATTTTCAGTTTCAATCATAGCATTCTGGTGACTTTTTAAACCTCAGTGTTCAGAGTACCACTGTGGCCTCAATATAGCTCTCAGAATCACATCTAACCTCTGATTATATCTGGCACACCAGAGTATAACCATTAACCGCCCCCCTGCAACACTTCCTGAATCCACGAACACCCCGGTGTAGCAGATGTACCTGAAGGTCAGACGTGATTCTATGAGCTCATCCAAAGTCACAGGGGTACTTACATGTTTTAAAAAGTAACCAGGATGTGATGGCAAGCACAAAATTATAAAACTTAAATGAAAACATCCAGAACAACAGACTGCGCTTGATACTGAAGTATGATCAAATATACATTAGATACCAAGTTGTAATAAGTGCTGACAGCAAGATACTGATTGTGGAGTAAACTGAGCTGTTATATCAATAGAATAAATAAAGCAAGAGCTTCCTAGCAGTACTTCAGGTACTTCAATGTAATGTGCTTTTGCAGGAATAAAACAATAAAAATCTGAATGAAATGTCTCCATAATTTCTGACAGCATTGTAAGTATTATGGGAAATCTTTGTGCCTAAAAACAAAAGGGGAGAATACGAGCTCACACTCACATTGTCTGGTCACTCTGTTCCAGCTCTGTACGACATTTAGATACAGCTCTTTTACATTTATTAACAATTTCTGCATACGGATCAGACAGCCCCCCTATCTTTGTTCGGATCAGACAGCCCCCCTATCACAAGCTTACTAATTATCCCCCTGTCCAGATAACTTGTGCAGAGGATATACAAGGACATTTTAAAAATGTTTTTAGTTTTTATTCTGGATTGGACTGCTTTAGCTTTTAAAGTGAGTTTCAAGATTCTAAAGTCTTTTCAGCCTTTAGAAGGCATCTACTGTAGAATAATGACTGTTATACTTGGAATCTGATTTGCTCAGATGACCTGTTTATATATTCTTTAGGAAGTTATCATATTAAAATCACTGACACTGCCAGACACGAAGTCATCGTTGCCATTTTTCATTAAACATTACCTAAGCAATATGGGCAACATTGCCCTTTCCGCAAGACAGGAACTCTGCAAAAAGCAGGAGGGCAGCTTTGAGAGAAGCACTGGATGGTTCCATTACTGCATGTGCAGCTTGTGCAGGGATTAGCTTTCCAAGATTCTCCAGCCAAAAGAATCTCTCCTTCGCTGGATATACAGTACTCAGGCTGACTGCTGTTTACAGGTAAAAGTGGTTTAAGATGGTCATCTGGGGAGATAGATAAAGTTGGGTTGAGGATTATGATTTGTCAGCCTATGAAATCACAGATCATCCCATTCAGTTTGTTTGACTACATCTAATGGCAATCATTGAGAAATACAACAGATGCAGCTGGTCGAAGACATAGTTAATTTAGTTAAAAATAATAAACAAAACGTCCTTTTAAAACCAATATAATTGATTGACTCTAAAAATACATGAATATTGGGACTGTTTTCTCTTTGTAGGGTTTATGTCATACTCAATCTTGCCCATAGTGCATCATAGAACCACTGCATACAGCAACTCCATTATTTCTTCTTTTTCATGCCAAAACATACAGTAATATTTCTACAGATATCAAATACATTATATAGCGCTGCTGGCACATTGCAAATATAATACCCATATTTAAAAAGGGAGACAAGGCGGAACCAGGAAACTTCAGACCCATCAGTCTCACCTTCATAACATGTAAAATCATGGAATCAAGTGTCTGAGAGAAACTAGAGCAGTATCTATACAGCAACAGCATCATCACAGAGACAGCGAACACAGATTCAGAAAAGGGCGCTCCTGCCTGACAAATCATAGACCTCAACGAAGAAGCCACTGCAACTATGGACACAAAAAAAGCCTATGACATAATCTACTTGGACTTCTAAAAAATCTTTGACAAAGTGCCACATGAAAGGCTAATCCTCAAGCTGCAATCCGTGGAAATACAAGGTAGTGCATGCACGTGGATACCAAACTGGTTAAAACACAGGCACCAGGAGAGGACTTGTAAGAGGGGAAAACTTTAATTGGAGCTCTGTCCTTGGACCACTCATGCTTCTTTCCTAAACCAATGACTTAGATGGGCGGATAGTTAGCAAACTAGTCAAATTTGCAGACGCAGACACTTTTACAGCCACCCAGGAAATCCATAAAGGGTTAGACCACATTTAGAACTGGGCAGAAACATGGTAAATGAAATTCAACGTCAACAAATGGAAAGTGTAACATGCTGGACACAAAGTTCTGAGATCAATCACCTAACGGACCGAGTGAGCTTAGATGGGCTAATTGGCCTTGTCTCATTCATAAACGTTTTTTTTGTACAGAGCTTGTAATGAAGTGTTGCTGCTGGAAGCAGGTACAGGAGTCACAGCTGATACACACCAGTTTGACGCCATGTCTCGAAGGAGAAAGATTTCTGACTGTCATACATTATGTACATGCAGAAGTGTTCAATTATAATGTAAATACCACATGCTTGAAAACTTTTTCTGCACAAAAACTGCCATGTTCCAGGAAGCCAAAAATGTAACCTCTATATAAAACGTAGCACTGCATACCTGGGCAAGTGTTGCAGCATGTATCCATGCTTTTGACAGGCGTTTGGCAGAGAACGGGAGGGCAGACCTCGGTGTCACACAGAACACGGCCCTTCCTGCAGGTACAGTAGGTGCACTCATCAAGCTGCCACGTCTCTCCTTCCACATAGAATTCTCCTCCTGGGGCTTTGCACACAGCAAGATCAACTGCATCAGGCTGCTGTCCACTGCCAGATTCATCTGGAAAACAAATACTGTTATTCAGCAGCGGTAGCCACTCAACAGTTAACATTTTTTCTATACAAACTTTATCTGACATTTCTTCCCTGCACGAGTTGGATGTTGTCTTTTCCTCGCCAGACTGATCCCAACCATCCTGTTCTGTAGTGAGAGGATCACAACGAAGCTATGCCTGGTATCCAGGCTTATACAGTACCAACCTTATATTAAAATAATAATCACATGAGGCATTACACTGATCGTTGAACCCTGTTGACCCCCTGCTTACTTAAAATCACAATTAGCAAAGAGAAAGTTCATGCTTCACATGTCAAGAGTTGCGTTAAAAGAAAAAAACTCACAAAAGTTGCTCAACCATATATTTTAACCTTTGACCTTTTGTCTGACCATACTCATAATTGTTTCATTTTAACAATTGTGCAAACTGGCACAAAAATAAATATATTAATAAGATATGATTACACTAATCTTGGCTTGGGTAAACTGGGTACCTTGTTACAGTACAACCTCAGGTGGAAAAGAATTTGCCTACAGAGTGAAAAATGCTGAAAATACTTGGTAACGTGATGAATATATTTACTTTCAAACTAGCATACTGCCTTCCTTTGGAGCCTAATGAGATTAAAATGTTACAATACCCAGGACTGAATAAGACTCAGCTCCCCTCACAGGGGTGCTACATAAAAGCTGCACTTGCCTTCACAGCTCGGGCAGCACTGGCCTGTTCGGACCACAGGATGTAAACAGCTTGGAACAGGGCATGTAATCAACACACACATCTCCCGAGCAGCCTGACAGAAACAATCCCGACAGCCGTCATGCCAGCTCTCCCCCTCCTCATAACCATCACCAGTAGCTGTGACACAGTAGTTGGCTTTGGGAGCAGGAAGTGAAGTGCTTGGAACATGTTTGGTCTCTGTAGAAAAATATGCTGTTAACTAGAAGTATTTCATTGTATTACAGTGTACTGTATTGTCTTTCACAATGGCTTCAAACTAAATTATTGTTAGTTCTACCTTTGAATGTAAACATCAATTTCTCTTTTATACTTTCACCTGAAGAGACCTTTGAGGTCTTGAAAGCTTGTGATTAATTATTGTTTAGTTAGTCCAATTAAAGGTATCTCCTTGTCTATCTAAACTAAATAATAAAATACAAAGCAATATCGAAGACTTTTTTTGTGTTGTTTAGCCTCTTAAATTGTATAAACGCAGTCCGTAATGTTTAAGATTGGAGTCATTACTTGATTTATGCTTAAATATTATTTTTACAAAGCAATCTTAACAATCTGATTGAGGTGGTATGTTCTATAGTGCAGTGTTGTATCTTCAGAGAGCTTTCAAAGCGAATGTACTTCCGAGTAGTTCATAAAACATGGCCTGTAGCAAAACTGCAGGGAAAGATGCTGCTATGGTGGAACAACAACTGCAAATCTGAGTAAGTATGTAATTCACCAAGACGTTAAAGTCGTGCAGTTTGTTGAGTTCTGCTCTGACGTCAATCTGTCGTTCAATCTCATTGAAACGTGAGGAGTTAGTTATTGCACTATAAAAAAGGGTCTCAAGTATAAATACTGCATGAATTAAATATAAAATTGATCACAATTAAATCTACGGTAGACGATCAACCAGCAAGAAAGTAACGATTTGTCTTAGACTTTAATATAAATATGTAGTTCTACAACCGGTACCATATTTAAAAAAGTCTACACCTCAAACTAAAACGATATGATCGTCACTTCTCTAAACTAATGAAATGAATTAGGACTGAGGTTCAAACTAAAATCAACATCTTATTTTTGTATTTGTTCTTACATGCAAGAAAGGTGGAAAAATTAACTACAAAAATAAACAGTGACCCATGTTTCTTTTGTTGTTGCTTTTCTTTATCATCAAACCCAAGGGGTCTTTCCCTAAAAGTTTGAAAAAGATTCTCAACATTAGAGCTATAAAATGGAGCGATTGCTTTAAGGTAGGTGCCATTTACTTATTTCACCCTGTAAAACATGCATGAATTGTACCTTTGCACAGACAGATGGAGCACCCTTTCTTATTCTGCTGATAACCCTCCCGGCATTCCTTATCACAAGTAAAAGGAGGGCATTTCACACAGCGACACATCTCACAGCCATGTTTGTTTCTCCTGTGTCAAAAGAACAGCACAAGATCAGATCTGTTAAACCTCACCAAACATATTATAGTGCAGGTTAGAATAACGAGATCAATGTACAGAGATGCGAATCTACTGCACAAAAAGGGCAACGTATAAAAAGGATCAGCTGATACTATATCTTTTTTGAAGACTGAAATGCTTAGTTCCCAGTTATTTGCATTACCTGCAGCAAATGAATAGATCCATGCAGTTGCATTTCTGGGTTAGTACTAGCCGTTTAAGGGACATTTAATTTTTTTATGTAAAAATGCAACACAAAATCAATACAGAATATGAATGTAAATTCTTATAAAAACAGTATGACATGGCCAGTACTAAAGGGTGGGAGGGTCCTTTTCCACAGATGTGGTTCATGTATATATTGTTGTATATATTGTGTATATATTGTTGTATGAGGTTTCCAGACACTGCCTGGTGGCAGCCTTCACAATTCACGGTTTCAATGTATTATAACTTATACAATTCTGACTAATACAATCGAAGCTGAAGGGTGGTTTGCAGGCCAATATATTTGTCGATGTTAGTGAAAGATCTTTAACATTCTTTGTACTGACTTTGATATTTGTGTGTGTCCTAATCAGACTTACACATATCCATATGGACAGGTCTTACTGCAGGACATCGGACGACATTTAGGTATCTGAGAAGTACATTCACATACAGGACAGCCATAATCATCCGTCTCGTAACCAAAGGGACACTGGAGTGAGCAGTACGTGTCCAGATCTGGACAAGATTCATCTGAAACAAGAAAGCATTAATAGAATCAAAAATGCATTTGTTACCCTCTAGCTATTGCTATATATCTAATGAAGAGTATGTGAACACTATGTGGCACAGTCCAGATTGACAACAAGAAAGTCACATTTATCACTGCCAAGGACTTCTTCAAAAACAGACTCCATAAAGTCTATTGCCTTGTGATAATGCAGGCACCACACACTCCTCAGATTCTGCTTGCAGCTTCTCTCTCTATCATGGCCTCCAGCTGATCAGCTCATGGATCCCCAGCTGTTAGAGTGCGCTCCAGCTCTTCAAGTCCCCAAGTGCAGGATTTGCCCGACAAATGCAAACTAGCTACTGAGGACAGAAATTCAGCATGGCTCTAGGATTTTGGACTCACATTCTTAGCTCTTATGGCATCCAGATGAATAGGATGCATACAGTAAGTGCCACATGTGTTGTGATCTGTTTCAGCCATATTACAAACAGGAGGGGTGAGCAGGGGGCAGGAGATTTCAATAATCTGGTTTTAGACATAATGGGACCTTTCTGGCCTCAGAGGTAGTTGACAGATTTTTAAACACCTACGTTAAAAAGCACGAAACCATTTGAAGTGGATTTTCTGTTTTAATGTATTAACAACTGTATATTGTAAATTAGAAAATAGACACCTTTTCTTTTTCAATGTATAAATGCATTGTTTTTCTACAGGAAATCTGTATAACGGAAGCGAGTCATGCCCATCATGTTTGGCCAGACTGCAGTGCAGAAGCTACCATGACATGTAATGGCTGCAGATATTGCAATAAGATTCGCTCAAAAGTCTTAAATGATAATAAGATATCCTGAACTGTATCAGTACTTATGACCATGCCAGTCCTTTTTTGAGCTTGTGTTAAAAATATGTATTGCCATTGAGCACTGTTTTTTTTTATTAATTTATTAGTTTAACCACCAATTTAAACCACAAGGTGTCAGTATTTATGCACATCTGAATATGAGCAACTTGCTTAATGCTTCCCAGTATTGACAATATTGAAACAAATACTACAATTAAGCTCTAATGGCACAGGACATTTAGTTCCAATACATGGTAAAATATATTCCATAGCATACCAAAAGATATTGGCCAATCATCTGAAACCCCCCACTGTAAAACTTGGTTTAAAGCGCAACTGGACGTTCCAACACAACAACGATCCAAACCACACATCAAAATCTACTTCAGAGTGGTTAAAAAAGAATAAAATCAAGGTTCTGGAATGGCCTAGTCAAAGTCCAGATCTAAATCCGATTGAGAATCTTTGGTATGAGTTGAAGAAAGAACTGGAACATTTTTGCATTGAAGAATGGTCAAAAATCACTAAAGAATCATGCCAAAAGCTCATTGACAAATATCCTAATCGTTTAAAAGAGGTTAGTATTGCTAAAGGTGCTTCAGCTAGCTATTCATTTAAATTTTCCTTCTTAGGGTATGAACACTTTTGAATTAGCATTTTTGGAGTTTTGCAAAAAAATTGCTGAAATAAATAATTTCTTGTAACTTTTGCTAAAAAAGATTTCTAAAAAAACACTTACTTGTTAAGCATTTACATAGCAAGCATCCATTCTTATCTTGCATAAATCCGTATGGACAGTCTTTCTCTGAAAGAGTGCAGTTCTCCAGTTTCGGACAGGTAATTGGACTAACTGTTTCATACGTAGGCTCTGAAATAAGCAATATGCAAGATGTGTGAAGCTATAAAGCAGTAAGCAGTACAAATGTCAAAGTTATTCTATAAACACATGGATACGCACAGATAACTACATACTGTACATGCCTACATGCATACATACATACATACATACATAATGAATCTCAGTGATACAACAAACCTTTCACCACAAGCGAGGAGAGGCTTGCTAAGGTCCACTTTATCTTAATATGCTATTAATATCAGATAAAACTGCATTAGTAATTCCTGTTCCTTAAGTGAAGGACTGTAGGTGATGTCCATTGTTTTAAGGTTAGTTTCTCTCATTTCATGTTCAGGGAGGCAAAGCTAACAATGTGATTGACAGCATGGCTATGGAATGGAGTCCTATTGGAATGAAGAACTATTGGGTATTTTGTAGCCTTTAAAAACAATGGATCCTATTCACCGTTGTCTGTTTTTAGACACTTCATTATTTGATCCATCAAAATTTAACTCATGAGCTTAATATTTGTGAAACAAAACACACTTTATGCATCTAAAAAGGTTGATTATATTGTCCTACTGAGAGGTCGAACTTAATTTTTTTTAAACATACATCCTAGTGAATGTAACCTTTCACATGTTAGAATACAAGGTATCCAGTGCACCTTCACAGAACGAGCAGCACTCTCCGTGTATCTTGACTGGGTTTTGGCAGGTCTGTTTGCATGCCATGGCGGTGCAGTGAGGATCCCCATCAACACACTGACAGAACGTACAGTCATCCTCTTTCCACTGCTCTTCATGGTGCCTCAGTTTGTTGTTTACCCAGCAGCTCGCTCCACTGCTCCCGAGAGAAAACAACCCTGTATCTTAAAGGAAAAATAGCGCATATCATATAGAGTACAGCAAGTGCAGACAGACAGCAAATCAAATGCATGCAGTTTAACTTGAGGGCTCTGTGCCAGTAGAAGATTTATCAGGTAACACTTTTGGCTCATAGCTATTAAATGAAATGTTTGCTGGTAAAGCACATTATCCAAAATATCACAATAGTGTTCTGCAGTCATGGTTGGACAAGTTTGGACAACCACTCACACAGCCATCTGAAACAGTTTGTACTCACTACATTCACACTTTGATTCATGATACACTCCAAAGTCTACAGAAGAGTGGTTCTACAGTGTGCAGCTGCTTAGCCATTGTAAACAAGCTAATGAATAGATGTCTGTATCCACACAGACCATGTTACACTGTGTAATAATAATAATAACAGAATATCTATTATTATTATTATTATTTATTATTATTATTATTATTATTATTTATTTCTTAGCAGACGCCCTTATCCAGGGCGACTTACAATCGTAAGCAAATACATTTCAAGTGTTACAATACAAGTAATACAATAAGAGCAAGAAATACAATAACTTTTGTTCAAGCAAAGTACAAGTGTGACAAACCACAATTCAATAATACAGCAGATAATAGTGATAGTTACATCAGGATATGATTAAATACAAAGTACTACAGGTTAAACACTTGGCAGATTACAGTATTCTGAAGTACAGGATTAAATGCAGTAAAATAGGGGGCAGATAAGAGCAAAATAAAGCACATTTACATGAAGGGTGATAGTGTCCCAGGATACAAACAGAGGAGTTCTACAGGTGCTGTTTGAAGCACCTGTAGCGCCTTTCATAGTAGACCACCATCACAAAGTGCTTTACAGAGTGAACTGTGCATTATATGCAGAGTCACTTACAGTAGGACACTGATTTAACATCTCATCTGAAGGACGGAGCACAAGGAAGTTAAGCGACTTGCTCAGGGTCACACAGTGAGTCAGTCAGTGGCAGTGGTGGGATCTGAACCGGTGACCTTCTGGTTATAAGCCCTGGACTTTAACCACTGGACCACACTTAATGATCAAATAATATTATTCTTTTGATCAATGATTTAGTGATTCTTATAATTAGCTATTACTATAATACTGTCACCCTTAGCATAACTTCATGCATGTTCTATTTATTGAACAGAGCAGGAGGTAATTAGGATACCCGTCTAATTAAGGTCTAAGTGGCTTCTCCTCTGCCAGGTCTATTTCGAGCAGTTATCTGTAGCTCAAGGTGGAATGTTGAAGGGAGCAGTGCAGCAACATTCACTCAGTTCAGAGATAATTTGCTTTTGTACTGTCCCAGTTATTGGGGGTTCTCTTGTCAGTTCAAGTATTTTGCACTATAGACCAATTGTTCAGGGTCATGTGGATTGTAGATTAAGGTGCCTTAAGGCTTCTTCTCTTTTCCTTGGATTATTTTGCTTTGTCTAAGGTTGGGTTATTCAAATAATATTCCAGCACTATTTTTTTTTTTTACAGGGACTGTTGGCGATAGGCTAGGCATGCCTGCCGTTGGATAAACCCTTTTGTTGATTTGATCAGGACAGGAAGCATCCCTTGCAGTTCCTGTTGGGTTCCATTTGGCCACCACATTGTCTACGGGGGACTTTGGGATGCAGATTAGCCCTGCGTAATATGTGATCCTTATGGGTGTCACGATGGAGGATAGTGAAATTCTATCGCCATACCTGTAAGCATTTTGAAAAATCACCAAATTCTAAATCAACACTACCCAAGGGCATGATCAAAGCAAATGTCCTACACAGCCAAGCCAGATGTCATCACGTCACACACATGTCTCCGATTATAGAGACGGCAGGCTTCAGAGAAGAGTTTCACTTCTCATGAGTTCTGAAATCTATAAGAGCCCTCCGGCAAGAAGCAATAAAATAAAACAAAGCTACTTCCTCCAGTCCAAAAAAGCAGCTACAAGCCAGTGCACACTGGATCTGTTTTACTGCCGTTGTGGTGATCACACGCAGCAGCGGATTGAATCAATTTGATCTGGATTCCAACATGAATGCATTACTACTACAATGCAATTATAATGATTGTAAACGGCTTTATTTGTGCTGTACAAAAGGAATGTATACATTCCAATAAAGGCCAACTGCCAATCAGTCCCAGATACATTTGTTTGCCCTAAAATGTAGAAATTCTTTCATATAAACTACCTAGAAAGCCAAACACTAATCAATTGAAATTGTCAGAAAAAAATATGAATACTGAAGCCTATTATAGTAATGTGATTCTACTTTAACAAAGCTATTTAAAGCAGTTCCTGAAATGGGCCTGGGTCTTAACTTCACTCCATTGATGAAATGGCCAGCTGTCAACGCATCCATGTACATAAGAGTAAGCATAATCATGGCAGTTGCTTTCTCTTCAAATACTAATTTCAATGCTATAATCTATAAACTGTGGACAATGAAGAAAACTATTTAAAGCAGTTTTGTTCCCAACATGCACTCCTTTGTAATGTGATCAAATTGACAACGGTCTTAATACATTCAAGTAAACTGGAGTAACTACTGTACAACAATGGCAAATGTTCTTTATATTTCTTATTAGAAGGCTGTATTTCATCAGAGAAACAGTAACTTCAATCTCATCAGTTTGTGTGACTTGTGGCACGCACAGTGCTTTCTAGATACTTTAACCCTGGATGTTTGAGAGTAAACAATTTGTGGTGGTTTATTTCAACTTGCATTAAACATAATCAGGTTCTAGTTTATCATCAATGTTAGATTGTGGAACCAGAAATGGCCAAATCAATTGTGGCCATTGGTGCAACGCCATAGGCTATAGCAGTGCTGCTTTGGGGCTTTCACTCAGCACATTGCATTGCTTCCAGTTCTACATTTTATCGGCCTGCAATAATAACTTACTCTACCACCAAAACATCTTTTGGTTTGAGAATTACAGGTCTACATTATGAAGAGAAATGGCTGCTGACTTCTGTGTTTATTTATTCCCCCTTCTCTGTTTATAGAAATGTTTAGATTTTTATTTTAAAAACATTTATACCAAAACAGTGGTTTAGATTTGTATCAATGTTTTGTTTTTTTTAATACCAAACAGTGAACTGACTGGTTGCTTCTGGCATTGCACAAAAGTACTTTTCTCTATCAGTTTGATGGACTTAAAAACATTCAGTAAGCTACATAAATGGGCGAGTCAGTGAACACAAAAATTCAATTGGATTTTGAATATTGTGAAGTTCTACAGCAGGATGCTGATGGAGCATTTCAAGCATTCTCTCATATTGCCACAGTCTAGTTCTTAAGAGTGCACTTGTATTATTTTTACCTTTACACACTGGGCAGCATTCTCCCTCTGGGATGTAGAAACTCTCACATTCCAGCTCAGCACATTCAGCTTTGGAGCAGAAAGATATCCCCCCTCGACACTGGCACAGCCAGCAGGTATCCATCCGATACACCTGCCCCTCTGCGTATTCCTTCTCATTGTGCACACACTTTGGTGAAACTGCAGCAGGAACGACACAATGCATTAATGAATCAATGTATCAATCACTTTAGTTAAAAGAAACAAACAAACACAGTAGACTTCTCAGGGGTTCGTCTACACAATGAATCAGATGTTACATGACTGTGTAAATTACATTCAGTGCAGTTAAACTGCCACCTAACCACTTTGCATGTTGGTCCCAACAGGTTGCACTATTGCAGAGTTGTTTTTTAAAATGGGTCGCCATTTCCAAGCCACAATCCTGTCGGAAACCAATTGAACAAAAAAAAAAAAAAAAAAAACCAGAACGGAAAAGTGGGGAAGAGGTAATCCTAACCATTGTGATGGCCATTATACAAAACGTATTTACAGACTTTCTACAGAGTGCAGCATAAAGCACATATCTCACTGAGATTGACATCCCTTTTCACAGGACAGCCACGTGTAGGCCGCAGGCAGGAGCAGTAAAACCAATATAAATACCGGAAACTCTTGTTGTCTCCATGCCAAGCCTTAGGGATTAGATTTGGGTTGGGAACAATGCTGGATAATGTAGGGATCATTGGTGGAAGGTGTCAAAATAACCTCCCACTAACCAGCTTCTGGTTAAGAATATTATCATTCACGGCTAAAATGTACTTTAAGATTGTTTATGAAAGTATATTTTGATTGGCAATTTTAACTATATTGTTTTAAATAAAAGTATAACCAAGTCTATTTCAGAATAAATTCACACAGGATTGTGTCAATCTTGTTGAGGAGTCATACCAGTAACATAAAAGAAAGTTTATACCCAAGAAACATTTTTACCAAATTTAGGAAGGCACATTTCTGCTTCCGGGTCCTAGTAGCTGATGGATCCCAGGGCTTTGTATTGTCAATTCCTAACAGATCCCAGTGATTTAGCATTGATTACCACCACTCTCTGTATACCCACCATACTTAAAGTGATCAGTATTCTTGTCCTAAGTCTGTATACTCTGTATATTTCCAACTGTGCTGTCTGGACTTAGTTTCTATGCAGTGTTAAAATATTTTCAAGGTTTAACTTTGTCAACTCCTTTAGGATTTGAAAAACTTTAGTCAAGTCTCCCCTTACCCTTCATTGTTGTAAGTTATTTGACAATTTTATATCTTTTAGCTCTGGGATTAGTCTGGTTGCTCTTCGCTAGACTCTCTCCAAAGCCACAATGTCCTTTTTGTAGTACATTGACTAAACTGTTAGAAGATACTCGATGAACATTCATATACTTTATTTATTCCACGAATGAGGACAGCCAAATAACTGATGAGTCTCTGAAAAGGTACACAATTGGGGTTTTTATGGCGATCGTCTTGAGTGAAATTACCACAATGCTCCATGACCGTTCATGGAATATTCTGTTTATAAAAATGAACAAAGTACAATGTACTGAACAGATGCATTACTTTCCTCAGATCTAGCTCTCCATCTGTTTAAAATGTTTAACCCTGCATTAAATGTGACTGAAAGAGCACAACTCCTTGTTTAACAAATTGCGAACACACTTAGACACACGACTTTGAGAATGTCACTAAAAATACATTTTAAACACAACTTAAAAACGTGCCTACTAGAAAAACAGGGTCTATTAACAGCTGAAACGTTGGGGCTTGCTGAGTTTAAACAAGCAAAGAACAAAGGAAGACTTTTACAAATTATTTATCATAGTATTAATCAGGAACAAGTGGACTGGAGTCCTTTCTTAATATAATTCAAATAAACACCATGAACTAAAACAAAAGCATGTTGCCACACCAGCTGGATTTGAGACGGGATAGACTCTATAGGAATAGATGTAAATAAACTTGATAAAATGGATACCAAAACCTCCATATGGAAAAATGTACCCTTTGTATAGCCCTAAAAACTAATCAAACTTTTTTAAATGCAAGGGACTGCCTTCTCAAAACTGTCTGCTTTTGATGTCAGAGCATTCATGTGCTCTTAATCTACAGCAAGGTCAACACAAAAGGCATCGAGCACAGCCAGAAAAGAGCAGCAGACATTTGTTATGAAAACACTGATCTCTTTCCTCCCCGTCACAATTAATTCAGCTCTACATGACTAATAGAATTAGCTTCCACCGTTCAGATGGCACAACATTAAAAGCATTCCCATCACTGAACTGGTGAACTTTTTAGATGTGTGACCAGACAAACTTTTTGACATATTCATGGCCTTAGCGGTTTTATGGTCAGTGACCAAATACAATCCATTAATTCCAGGACTCAGAACACATTTATCTATGGAAAGGCATAATGTGAATTTGTTATGTTGGTAAAACACTGAAATGTTGCTATAGCCATTGCAAGGTATATATCAAAATTGTTAATCCAAGTGCCAACACTTTCAAGATAACATGTCAGGCACTTTTTATATTACTGTGGTTATTTAAAAAGCCTAATCAAATCCTATTCTCCAGGGCCATGGGTTAAAAACTAAATGTTGTATCCTCTTTGCTTAAAATTAACTGGAATAGTTAATTTTAAAATTAACCCATCCAAGGAGTCATCATCTAATGGGAATGTCCTGATGTTAAAACATCGTGGCAGTGAAATGGTTTAATTATACCGACACCACCTGCAATGGAACTTAATTGAGTGTACTATAAAGCGTCAGAAAGCTAGTGGTCTGTATCATTAATATGGCCTTATCGTTAAAATAATGTGTTTATTGCTATAGCCCCATTTGGTAATGCAGTATTTACAAATATATACTTGAACTGAACAAATTAGCACAAGAAGAAAAGGTGCACTTAAAATAAATGATCCAAAGTGTATAGCGATTATACTACATTCATATACAAAAATTGCTATTTATTTCTTAGCAGACGCCCTTACCCAGGGCAACTTACAGTTGTATACAAAAAATACATATGAAGAATTACAGTACAACTTAGAGCAAGATACAAAATACAATGACTTCAGTCCTAATAAGAGCAAATACAAGTACGATTTGATATCGGGGCAGTTCAAGAGCAGATAACAGTGTTGATAGTTATATCAGGGTTAGATACAAATGCAGGTGAAATACAAAATGTATTTATTGGGTTAAGTTAAGTGCAGGATTGAATACAGTAAAATAGGGAGCAGATAAGTGCAAGTTAAAGTGCATTAAAGTGCTATATTGTCCAGAAGGGAAGAGTTTTACAGGTGTTGTTTGTATATAGTAGTATCAACATTACAAAACAACAACATGTTCCTACCTCTTTGACACTCATATTCATCACAGCACTCTCCGGGGATTCCCTTTCCTTCCATAACCAGGACCGGCTGGTATCCATGGGAACACTCCCTTTCTTCACAGACACGGAAGTTGCAGGTGCAGAATGCTGGCACTGAAGGGCAGCAGGCTGCTGGTGGAGTGTATGTCTTGCTCAGCACAGAACCCTTGGGGCAATCCAGAATAGGTTGTTTTGGGCAAGTGACTCCAGCACACTTCAGTTGATCTTCAATAGACAAAGAACCAATACAAAATGTCAACACTTCACAAAATCCACGCTTTAACAAAACATAATGCATATTTCTATAAACTGCTTAGATTATTTTATTCTAAGACCCTGAAATTAAAAGTGAGTCACCAGTGACGTAGATTCCAGAAATATTTTCGATCTATGGTGCGGCTGGTGTCTTTTTCATTGAAGACATTTTAAAGAAATCTTACAGCTCTATGCAGGGGGTTCAATCATTTGCCAGAAGTAAACTAAACCGGCTGCCAGGTTCCTGTCACAGGTATTGTGGCAGTAACGCGAACGTTCGCTGCATTATTATTTTTAAGTGCAAAAAAATATATGTATAGTTACACTGTTTTCAGAAATGTGAATTTTTCACAGGGAACTACATATTACAGAGCATTGGGTACATTTCACGGAAATCCTGTAATCCGTGAGAACAGTGAAAAAATACAGCCTTAACCATAATTCTCCAGCCTTACCAATGCTCTAACATGCTGTATTACACTTTGCAATGCTTTTGCTATGGGAAGCTTTTATAAGGAAAGCTTCTGTACTTTTCAAGGTATAGCAAAAGACATACAAATCTAGGAGGATCTAAATTATAACCCCATTTCCAGGGATATGCATTCCTCACAGGGGATAAAAAGGTCACATGCAATGATGACTCAATTTACACTTCAGATGTCAGTGGTTGCAATTTCAGCCTCCGTGCCACTATAAAGTATATTTTATTCACCGACTTCTTTAATGAAGTGTATAACTCTGAGTTTACTCGTTATTTAATAATTAGCCTTCATACGTACAGTACTTCTATATCTTTGCAGGCGTACGGCTGAATTAAAAAAAATACCAACGTGAACACCAGTTTGTGGAAGGAAAACAAGCTAATTCAAATGCAACTGCTTTTTAAATGAACCTGGTATTTGTCTTCGGATGTAGTTACAAGGAACTCATTCATAAAAGTAACCAAGTCAGAAATGTACTACTGTATAAAGACTGTACTGTGTGTATAAAAGCAGCATAGTCACCTCGTTTTGCTTAATATTACCATCAAAAACTAATTTTCTGGAAAATTTTAAAAAGACATAGTGGAAAATGGAAACACGTTTCATCTTTCAAAAACTTGCATTCAGTTGGTACCGATAATAGGCTAATAGGATCATTTGGAGGCAGGGAATGCAATTTAAAAGTTTAAAAAAGTGGTCAAAAACCCCCCCAAAAAAACAATTAAAACAATACACACACCTTATGAGAACAGTTGTAGCAACACATGGGAACATCCCATGTGTTGCTACAAAAGGTCCTTATGTACCCTTTAAGGATATTATTTACGGATTATGGCCACTATCTGTGGTCCCAAATTAATCAAACCTCAGTTTAATGACCTAGGTGACAAAACCAACAAGTAACCTGCACATTTTCAATAGGAGTCACTATCACAACACCATACAAACACTTTAATTTGCTTTAATTTAAACACTGTAACAAATAATGCACAGTACAGTGCCAGTTTATTTCACCACAATATGTACTGTAACAATCTCAATTTTAGAGCAACAGGACACAGTACTTTTCATACATGTATTATTAGAATCATACATGAATGTTTTGTACTGGACTGTCATGCAGGTGCATTAAACTGGGCCTAATGTATTGTGCTACATATGTTCCAGTGAACATTTTGACTCTTATTTGTATTTTAAAAACACACACTGACTTCAACGTTACGAAGACCTATTCAGTGCATGTAATTTAGCATCTGAAGTCATATTTGCACTATAGCAAGTTTGTAACCCTTCACTTTTTAAAATGATTCACCCCTGCAATATGATGCTAGTAGAGGATATGTTTCTCAGCCTTGACATTCAGGTTTCCGTAAGACGATCCCGGTGAGTTTTTAAACAGATGAGACGAAAACAAAAAAAAAAAAAGTCTGGATAGTTGCCCTTTTACAGACAGCATACCGTTTTGATTTCCACAAAGATTATATTAGACCGGATCAAGTATTGTTTTGAAGGATTTCTTACGTATTTAAGATCCTACTTCATCAAAAAAAAGCATGATGCTGTAATCAAATGTTTGGGATAGCGGTGTTTTGATTTTGGAGTAGAATTGTTTCACCTGCAGACAAAATGTTGGGTTTGAAGGATCTAAACAGCGACAGATCTAAATATATCCCATCTTAACTAAATATGAATCCTCCCGATGTGTTCCTTCATTACTCTATCCTGGCCATGCATTTCCATCTACTTGTTTGCCACACAGGTCTGTCTGCATGAAGTGGTTATGACTAATTAAACAGTTCCGATTCTGTCATGCACTTCCATGAGTCATGAACTAATATGCACAGTTTTGAAAGAGGTACAGGCGAGATGTATTTTCATTTAAAATATATAGCTCTATGGAATACTGCTAGGTTAAAGAAAGTTTTCAGTTTGCATGTCTTACTTTCACATAGTCTGTTCACTTCCAAGGTAATCAGCAGAGTCTCTGGGGTTAAAGGATGTTGGTCATATGGGGAAGTAGCTGGTTAAAGTGATTAGTAACAAATCGTCTAATAAATCTTACCGGTTTTGCACGCTCCACAATATGTTATACTTGCACAGGCTACGTCAACACTATTTGAAAGCATGTCTTGCAAATAGAGGTTAAAAAAATATATATATATCATCTGTAACATGTGCTTAAGCTGTGTATTTGTTTGAACAACAGTGCTATTAAAGGCGTGTGATTAAGATCAAATGAAAAGACCCCACTATCTCAAAGCACGTGGCATGGCAGGAGTTTGAAAAAGGTTCATTTTAACTGGACAACACCCATACAACTGTGTACCAAATATGAAGACAATATCTCAAAGTGTTCCGTCTCTATTATACAGAAACCTAAGCAACTATATTGGGACAGAGGTCCATTTCTAGACCATATAAAGACATTGATAAAGACTATACACCTGTCGAAATGTTTACGTTTCCTATTACTACTTCTACACACTAGAGAACCATGAACTTCTAAACATGAAGAATGATAAACAGATTAACAGCAGTAATACATTTCAAGATGCACAACATAGCAAGTCAGAATAATTACATTATTATTCTACTCATTCCCCACAATGTATACCAGGAGGCTGTGTGGTTCAGTGGTTAAAGAAACGGGCTTGTAACCAGGAGGTCCCCGGTTCAAATCCCACCTCAGCCACTGACTCATTGTGTGACCCTGAGCAAGTCACTTAACCTCCTTGTGCTCTGTCTTTCGGGTGAGACGTAATTGTAAGTGACTCTGCAGCTGATGCATAGTTCACACACCCGAGTCTCTGTAAGTCGCCTTGGATAAAGGTGTCTGCTAAATAAACAAATAATAATAATTAAGCCTATAATGTGCACCTTTTTACAAAACTGTATGCACGAGGCACACAGTATAATTGGGTAATCGTATACAGGACACCTTTGTAAGTGAGATGGCATCACCTCAATGGGATTATCCTACTAAAATGTTTTAAATAAATACATTACAATACCAACTATCAAATAATGAATACTAGTGCTTCAAGCAAGCGGTGCACATTATTCAAGGGATGCAACCCAAGGATGCTCAGTCTTGCATCTTAGAACATTTATAGTGTGATTTAGGATCCAATAATTACATGTATATGCAATCCACATACTCACGCAAGTACTGTACGGTAACTGCAAAAAAAGAATCTCCAGCAATCTCTATGTCATCACGCTCAACTGCTTTGTTTGTGAACAAACCACTGCTGTATTTTTTCACTTGTTTCAGTGCCGCCCAGGCAGAAAAAGTAAATGAAAAACGATCACCTGTCTTACTTCACAGCTGGTGGCACATCTGGTTTTGTTTGCACCCACAACACTTTTTAAATCCTCATTGTGACTGCATGTGCTACTTCCTTAGTGTCAGGGACTGTAACTGTATACGCCACAAATTAGTAAGAATTAAAAATGCTTTACGAGTTCATTCTACAGTAATATAGATTACCCTGTCAGCTGTGATTCAGTATTAGGTACTGTAGTAATTTCCAACAGACACAACCCACCAATTTTGTAAGCAGTAAAGCTAAATCAATTTGGTCTAGACAATCTGTTGAATGTCTTCACTGTTATATCTATTATAAGCCTCTAAGTGGCTGAACTTTTAATAGCACATAAAGATTAAAAACGGTGGCAAAAGGGAAATTGTTTTATCACCACATAAAGACTGAATGTAAACAATGCATCTCTCTTACTTTTCTAAATTGCATTCATGAAAGAAGCAGTTCTCGGTGTGTATTCTCTTCCATGGTACAGTATAAGGGTGCAGTCTTCTGCTGCTCAGTTGTGCTCTTGTAGGCAGAGGAGGTTGTGATGACAGCCCAAAGTTTACTCATGGAAAAACTACACAATGCAAGTTCTGTTCACTTACTGACTTTGGAATCAAGTCAGAAGAGAACAAAGCCGTCTTAGTGCTGCTGCCCTCTGTGGTTTTGGTAAGTCTTCAGGTTTTATATAGTTAGTACGCAAAGGGATAACGGGCCTGTTTTTCACGTAAGCCGTATAAATTTGGAGGCGTGCCATTTGCAGTTCAGAAAATTCAGCATTGTTAACACCATAAAGCAGCATTGAGAACAAGCTTATCCCACAGGAAAGGCAACAGTAAAAATAAATATTAGACACACTGCCTGTCAAATAACCTCCTTCAAAAGCAACCAGACAGTGCTGCTAATGTACAGTATAGTCACTTAAGTAACGAATGGTTCATGTTCGTTCACTTGATCAGTGTTTTCTGCCACAAGTATCTAAAATAAAAATCTAATATTAAATGGCAGAGGCCTGAGGTAAAAGGATTCTACATTAAATCCATTCAGTTCAAATGCAATTTTTGTGTCAAGAATGACTATGCAATCAAAAATAGCTGAAAGGGCCTGTAAGATGGACAGGGAAATAATATGTCAAGTAAGCTTCTTTATTCTTTTTTTATATCTATATCTATAAAATACTATTTATAGTAAAGGTCTCATCTTTTTTTTGGGCAGAGAGCTGCTTCTGTCTGCTGCAGGGACTATCAAATTGGGATCAAATGAAACTCTGAAGGATAATAATTCAAAACGCTAAGCAGTAACATTTTACATTAGAAGGGGTTAGCCACCTGTGAGTTTGGTGCATTGCAGTGTGGGCAATTCATCCCCACCACGGCTGTGAATTCAAAATTAGAGCGATCAGTACAAAAAGTAGATTGCCATGACCTATAAATCGACTGTATGCATAACAAATTTAAATAATTTGGACATGCAGATACAGACAAATGCCGTAATACCGATTCTTATACTTTAATAGTGTGTCCAAACCACGTTTCCTCACAACTGAAGTGGTTCTCTAGATATCTTAAAATGTGTGACACTGACAAGCAGACAGCCTCCATAGAGGTTATGATTGTGTTGGTGCCAAAGAAGGTCAACAGCAAGTTTCTTCATAATAAGGCAAGCGGTTCCCCAGATATGTGACATGCATCCACCTCCGTTATAACTAGAGGCCAACTAAAAGTATCAGTAACATGAAAAATAAATATTTGTCTGGTTTTATTTTTAGTGTTGCTACTCAAGCTCTGAATAGCCTCCCAGATACCCTGAGATGATGTTTAACTCAATAGTTTGTTGAATTTGACAAGGGATTCCCTAAATAAATGAAAAAAAATCACAATTGAAAATGTCATTTTAGAAGTTCATTGAGGAATAATCTCCTGAACGTGACCAAACACAACAATGTATACAGTACTGTGTTGGGTGATGGGCTGCTGTGAAACAATGGTCTGTAAATTACACAGAGCACTTTGGCTGTAAGCGCCAAGTTAAGGGCACTAGTGGACACCCGTGAACATAAAAACTTAAGAAAATTATAAACGAGAGGATGTTCCTAGTAGCTGATTTATCTCAAAACTTTCTCAAATTGGGTTTTAAAGGACCCAGGTGATGCTGCCTCACAACATGAAATCTGAGCAATAGTTTGGTTTACATCTAGTAGTATCGCAGCAACACAGTTGCTATGTTGTTTTGACACTGCTGTATTTTACAGGGACTGTGTGTTCACTGACTAAGAAATGAACAGAGATATGCCCGGCAAACGGAACAAACAACCAGCTGCCAAATAACACTTCCCACAGTGCCAGATCGTGAAATTCAAAATAATTTCCAATAATCCATTTACTAAGTCCTCCATACAAAAACACAGTTTGGGCTGACATTTTCCGGTATTTATTTATTTATTTTTTTTATGAGGTGCAAAATACAGCTATAAATCACTCATCTTTAAGAAGAACATATTTGTTTTAGGTTGTCTTGGATTCAACAAGGGAGAAGACCAATTGAAATAAGGGCAAAGTGTGGGGTCTTGCCAAGCAGCTGAATCACTGCAGTTTCCAGCACTCAATATAAGCAATATTACCAGTAGTATTATTATATTGGATTAAGTTTACAATGGTGTACCATGGTAAAAGCATACCCTATTTACAGTGTAAAGCATAACAGCGTGGGAAGCATTAGCAAGTATGATAAAACACAGACAAAACAGCATGGTAAACTGCAAACTGCAGGTCTCCAGCCCACCCAAATTCTCACTAACAATAAATCTCGTCTAGGTAATCATCTGAATGGCTACATTTACAACCAAAAATAGAGGTAGCATGTTATGATTGTCGTGCTATTATTCCAGAAAAAAAATCCCTCGAGAGCCTGTCCTTTTTTATTTTGACAATGGTTTACAACAAACATCTAAGTGCTGCACAACTGGGTGTCATGTTATGTTAATTAAGGATAGGTTGTGCTAATATTTCAGATATCACGCATAAGAACGTACCAATAATTAAAAGTGCATTGCATTAAAAAGGGTGTTTACAATGACTTCGTAAGATTCTAGAATATTACATAAACATTCCAATTTTGCTTACCTAATCGTGGCCATCTGGGTTTGCAGCAGGTGTGACTGGAGCGTTCTACTGTCATCTCTGTTTATCTCCAAGGATGGTTAAATGTAATTATTTGTTAAAATGTTTGTTAAAATTCCCTCATAGCACAAAAGGAATTCCTTAATGTGCTGTGCTAAAGTTGTGTCTGAAGGTTCGTTTGTTATCACTGCATCCGTCCATGACATAAATACGGTTTTTCATGTACATCCTCTATGAGTAACAGCCATTAAAGTTAGTTCCTGCCTAATATCTGTGAATTTGTTCAAACACCTGCAGTGCTACCTAGCATTGAGAAGGAACTGAAGCCCCACCTGCAGAAAGACATATGTACAGATTGTATAGTATACAATTAGGGTTTGGGGAAGCTTAGTGAGTTCAACTCGCCACACCAGTACTCTACATTATAAACATCCATCCATCCATCCATTATCATTAACCGCTTACTCCTTTACAGGGTCGCGGTGAGCCGGAGCCTAACCCGGCATACACAGGGCGCAAGGCGAGACTACACCCTGGAAAGGACGCCAGTCCATCGCAACATTATAAACAATTACTGTATAAAGTACTGTACATGAAAATAAAATAAAAAACACATTTAGACATAACAATATTGGGCCATGTTATAACAACAATAAGGCACAACACGGTGTGCATTACTGTTCACTAATTACATTCCTGGGTCAAGTTATTAGTTACTTATAAAATAGTTTTATTTGTTTCCATTTTATGGGCTCAATTTACAAAGACACTCTACCTAGACGTAATTGCTAGTCTGAGCCAAGTTTACTTCTGTGTTTAATCACTGGAGCTGAGCACCTGAAAGTCAGAGTCACCACATGCTGTTTCAACTGTTTCACCTTTCCTACATGCAGAGGAATGTCTTCTGCCCACAATGATATTTCATGTGTATATATAAATGAACTTTGTCATGCAGAAGGGCAGAGCCGTCATCTATGCCTATCACCTAAAGAAAAAAAATATACCAACATGGTATTAAGAAGCAACTTCACATCAACATGGAATCTGGTAAAGTATCTATTGATGTTTTCATGGTGTATCTTGCATGTAAGGACACCGGTGTCACCTATGGGTAGCTTAAAGTGTAAGTATCGGGGTTGCCCACGTGTTGCTACAACTGTTTAAATAACTTTTCATTGTTAACATTCTGACAACTTTTTTACACTTTTAAACTGTTTTCAAAATGACTGCTCTAGTGCACTGGTGTTTGAGATCTGTCCTCTACTGCAGGAAAAACATAACAAGTGCTCTGGCTTTTCTGTTCCGTACCACATCATGGATTGTTATTGCTATCTTACCTGTTTGACAATGTAGGCAATAATCCTTACACTATCAGTGTACTAGAGCGGCTATTTTGAAAAGAGATTTGAAACAGACTTTAAAGTTATAAGTGTAAAAAGTTGTCAGGATGTTAATGAAAACAGTTCCCAACACGGGGGGACATATAACGCTATATTTTTTGGAACCTCACGCAACATAGATGAAGAAATAATAGAGGGAAGTAATCCTTTTTAAATATTGCAATCAGAGTCATTTCAGTGTAGTTTTACCGTGTTAAGTCAAAAGGATACTGTTCTAGCAAGGTCCAAACTGCGTGCAATGATGTTTCTTATAAGAGACACTACACGTATTGCCTGATTATAAATCACAAAAAACAAGGCTGTACTCAGGAGCTATAAAAATAAAAGTGTTTGTGATGATTGGTTGATTTCTTATTCTGTAAGTGATTGCACTGCATTTCCAAGACTGAGTTTGAATACAACAAAGCAATATACCGTCATATATCAAATACACTTGCTCAACAGCACGATACATAACCCACGGCTCTATCGCCAGTAGAACAATAACAATCAGAAACACAATAACATGCATTTACATATTACAGTGAGGGTCTCACCCTCACACCCCTCACTGGCTGCATGGGATGGCAGACTGTAGAATTGAGCCCTGAGCTCTGTGATCATTGTGGGCGAAGGCAGGCCCGATGAATGACAGTTAAAAAAAAAAAAAGCATAACACTGGAATATACTAACTGAAAGTGGCAAATTTAAATATTGAATTTGACTTGAAATGTGTTGATTTAGCAAGCTATCCTTTCTGTGCAGTACCTGCCTATGGTATCAATAAACCACAATCCCCAGATCTCAATCCTTTTCAACATGTAGGAATGAACATGAACAGCTTGAGGAATTGTCACCTCTGCCTACCTCTCTACACTAGTTGTGTGTAATATTAAAGACTGAATGGAGCAAATCCCTCAAAACACCTTTCAGCACTATGTGGAGTCTTTGCCACGCTGTGTCAAAGTTGGAGTCAGGGTCTTAAAGTGGAAAGCCAGTGTATATTTCAATTTTAGTACCATTTATTAAAGGAATGTGCCAATACTACATACGCTTCTAAATGCTTTTAATGTAATAAAGGTAAATTGATCTCTTTAAACTGTACCCTTAAAAATGATGGCAACATTGATGCCAGTATCCCAACTTTCCACCAAGAATTAATAAAGTCAAAGTCACTGTAGTCTACTGTCTCAACCTCAACCTACAGTACCAAAAACCAGCAGAAGAAACCACTTCCAAAGGCGACAACTTGTTCTATTTCAAAGTAAAAGCATCCCATTCATACATATTGCTTTTCCCTTTGTGAAATAACTAGGAAAAACTATGAAAGCCAGACTGGTGGTATAGCTGACCACAACATAAGCCTAGGGCTCAACCAGTCAGAGCGAGTTAGGGTGATTGTATAGACATTATGGCTGGCCAACAGGAGCTGGCATTGAGGGTAGAATACGTGGATTCAATATGCAATCTCAAACTGTGACAACAGCAAAGAAATGGGATGAAAGAGAGCTGAATAGCGCTTACCTCTTTACAGAATACAGATGTGATTAATGGTTGTGTGTGGTCAGTAATGCGTACACTGTAGAACTAAGAGCAAGGCGTGTGGCCAGTCACTTCCATCTGCTCCCGGGAAATCAGGAATTGTGACCTTTTCAAGTGTTTCGTTGAGACTCCAGACCAACACAATTCAAAACACAACAAACAGCACAAAATGCAAGTTTCAGCACCAAAATATAGGATCCCCATATTGTTATGAACGGAAATATGACAAGATCATTAATGATAATATATCCCCTTCAGTCACTGTGTGCATGATCGTACCATGTTAAGTTTCCTATCTATGTATATATTTTATAACGCATATAAAAAATATATAATAATAATAATAATAATAATAATAATAATAATAATAATAATAATAATAATAATAATAATTTCCATTACACAAGAGTATATGTTAAAACTTCATTCTGATTTGAACTCGGCTCTCGCCAAGATAAGCACCAACTAAGACGTAGCTTTACAGTAAACTAATGTGATCCATATGTGTCTCCATCCATTCGCGCTTCCTTCCATATGATGATGTAGATATCCTTCTGTCAGATGTTGATGGCTGAAGTGTAATGCTGGCTCCAGGGATCAGCTTATTGCCTCCCTAGCGCATCAGCACACACAACGGCTGCGATGCAACTATAATAATAGTTAAGTTGTGTTTACTAATAGAAAATATATTTTAATTTTTAAAAAGTCACTCAACTCTAATGTAAGCTTGAGTATACATTGTGGTAAATAAGAACCCCCACATCCTATTAACTAGTGGCACCCAGAGTAGCCTCAGGATCTTTAAAGTGGAGGACTGAACTTGATGCACAGGTAAATCAGTGTGGTAGAGATACAGTGGAGCGTTTTGAGAATTGCTTGTAAATACGGTTGTAACAGGAAAATGCCTACAGGCAATAAAGCAATAAAACAATGTTTATTACATAACTAAATACAGACCACCTGCCTCGGCTATTTCCTGTGCTTGAAAACGACTTGTCAAAAGTCACATCCCAGCAGGAACCGACTGCTAAATCAATGGGTTTACCAAGTACAATGTTTTTTCCCCTATTATTTCTCCTATTGAATAATAATTTAAAAAAAAAAATCTGTCCGATTATTCTGAAAGACCACAATATTATAACAAGACCTTACTATCAATTTTCTAGCATTCAAAATTCTAATGCAATGACATTGCAACACTGTATATAGACTGTTAGTATTTCCAATCAGTGGGCAATATATTAATTACTAAAGAACACTGAATACCCATAACCTCACTTTTGCTTTAAAGTGCACTCAAATTTCACTCAATTTGTTTCCCTGTATTACTGATAGTGAAACAGAGCCCGATCTTGATCCAAGAGGTTAATGAATCCAATCATGTTGCCCAGTACTGTATCTCTCAGGCAGCTCCCTCTGTCTGTGATCACAGAAGGTTCAGTTAAACGCTTTGTAAATTTAAATTCAGAGACACCCGAGGAATGTTAAACCATTACTTGCTACACTGCTCCATTCACTATACAAAGCATTGATAACAGGCAGTCAGCTATAGCAGCAGAAGTAACAGCACTGACTACAGAACAAGCAAACACAGGCTAACGACTAACAGATGGAGACACTAAAAGGGCTTTATGCAGGAAGAAACAGCCCTGAAATGTTGTTTGGTGGTTCTAGTGCATGCTGCTTATGTGTTGCCTGCTTTGTGTTGTAGTTTAATAACAGGTTGTTGCACCATTACCTAGAAGTATAACCTTTTAGATATCCTTTATAGTTTTGAATAGTTTATTCATGAAACATTAACTAACTGTTTATTAAAACCTGCTGGGAGAAATTACCTTACCCCATTAAGTGCCACTGTCCTCATTTGAGGACAGGCTCCTTTGTAATTGTTATAGCATTTCTAACTGGCATCTACCTATTCTTTTAATTTACTCTTTAACTATATTGTTATGATAGCTTACTCTAACTTTGTTAACCACAAAACTTAAGTCTAAATGTAATGCATCAAATTACACAAATACAGCTTGTGTTCCGCTTTTTTTCATAGTAATTGGTACTTAATAGGTTAAACAGTTAAATGTTTCCAAAATACAACAGCCAGTTGCATAACAAACCCCCTGGATTGTCACATGACCCACACCAGTCTAACAATGATATGACTGTCATGGTGCGGACACTCATTGGAGCTCATATTGAAGACTGTATCTTTATATCACCGGTACAGTGTTCCTGAAATTATGTATGGCCAATTGTGCATATGGACAGTACTGAGTAGATCACCATGCTCACCTACATTCATTATACTGTCAGATCTGATTATCATATGCTGAATGATACTGCCTCCACAGGGCGCTTTACATAGAAAAATACATCAAACTTTTTATTATTACTTTTTATTAAGATGCCATCTCATAAAGACACTGACCCAGAGTCTCTCATCCTGAGATAGTGAGTTCCAGAATGTGTGTGCATAGTACGACTTTCTCACCCATAGAGCACATCCTAGCACTTTTGAAGACTCTGCGATATAGTGGAGGTGTCTGTTGACATGCCACACTACCAATCCCATTTACAGATGACAGTGATAACTGTAATTTTACAGCTGCAGCTGTGGCATATATATGTGCAATACTTCTAGCTAGGACTGTATTTTTTTCACTGTAAAAAAAAAAAAAGCTTATTTCACAGCCCCTCTACCCCCCACCCCCATAATTTGCAGAGCACCATGAGAACTGACATGCAAAACAAAATCATAAATGTAACCTTAAACTTACCGGAACTTCATTTTTTAAAATCTATGTCACTACTGCTCAAGACAAATGAAATGAATAACTTCAGTCCAATATTACATTTGTGTTCCAAACAGTAGAGCGTCAGCTGACTCATGCACACTGAAATACCATATCCCACTGTTTTACAGCTATGAAAATACAGATTCCACTGCCCCGCAGAGTGAAGTTTTACTCGACTTGATGGGCAGTATTGTATGTGGGGAACATGCTCCCCTGAAGGTTGTAAACACACAGACCTCCCCAGTGGACATATTAAAATAATAGTTTTTTGGTTTCCAGAGAGTATAACATTTTATAGGTACCATAATTATTAAAACTCACCTTTTGCCATCTGACATTCATTGTTGTTCAAGTAGGAAAAGTTGTCATGGCAGCTCTGTGATTCACACACACAACCTCGATCAGTCAGGTTACACCCAGAGAAAACACAGGCAGCAGAACCAGAGACACTGGGGAACTTGTATTTTATTCCAGGATCTTTTTCCTGATGCTGGTCTGAAAGTATAAAACATTATCAGGAGAAAACGAATGCAAACTGAAAATAAATGAAAAACACGAGTATAATAAAGTGGTGTGGAAAAAACAAAACTGTGGTTGTTCCCAAGTAAAGGTTAGCATCCTGAATTTAACAGTGTATTAAAATATTTCCCGAGCTCTGACAATGTCAAGATGTTGTCTAAAACTTTAATAGTCTATTAAATATAATGTGGTGATGACAACACCAAAGCAGCATTTCAAAGCAAAACTACCTCGCAACCAAAAAAAGGCTGATTTTGTTCATCACCGAAAACTACATAAAACCAATTCTACAAGAGAGAAGTAGGCCTCAGCAAAACATTCACGTGAACAGAATAATATGTGCTATGAAAGTCACTGATTTATACTTTTTATCAGTGGCTAAACTGCAGGGTTGTTTTAGCCCCCCAAGAGACGCTTACAACAATTCCTGTTGATATTATTAGCACAGGAAATGCGGATGTCTATTTAGTGCATCTCAAAGCCCAGACATCACTCCTGTGCCAGGCACAGCAGCTGGTTGAAAAGGCAATGAAAAAGGCTACAGAGTCAGCACCGGTTCCATCCTGATCACAAGGCCCTACGCCATATTGACAATACTATGGCAGGTGCTTCATTAGTACACAGTAAATGCTTAAAACATACTTTAAACATATTTTAGTCATTAACAATAAATCATCTGATGATAGATGGTTCAGTTTATTGGCAATAGCACAGGAAACATTCATCTCTGGGTCAACAGTTCATATCCTGACTAGGTGGCAATTAGAAATCCTACCAATATAGGAGCTATTGGTACACTCAGCCCCGTTCGTTTCTACATTACTAAACACATATCGCTGTTTGCTTCCAGTGAGGTGAAAGATTGTATGGACCTGGAGACTAAGCTTCCCCCCATATGAGAGTGTCTTTCCCACTGCCAATATTGTTCCTGTGAACCACAGTTTAGCAATTCTAATGCTAAACGCAATAATAATAATAGTAATAATATGCACCTTACCTGATCCTGTTGCTCTAATGCAGGATTCTAAATTGGTATAGCTAAATGCATAAATACAGGTGCGTCGAGTGTCACAAGAACACAACCCTGCTTTTCTGTTACAGCCACTCATTTCAGGACAGTCTTCATCTTCTACACCTGCATTCGGATTGCTTGGTAAAACTGCAGACAAAAAACACAGAAATAAGACCATTAAACCTTTATCAATATTGAGACCATATATAGTAGTTATGCAGGAGCTCATGATTAACTCATGATGACTAATTTGTTTGTTATGCAAATGACATTCCTTATTTGAAACCTGTGAAAGCTGTATCTCCCTGTTGCAAGTTAGTTTCAGCCATAGACTGATGGAGACCACCACGTCAAAGGCATTTCTATCTTAACTTTCTTTTGGTATTAAATATCTTAGGGCTGCGTGTTTAAAGAGCTAACTGTGCTGCATACTGCCACACTTTCCTGACTAATTTAAAAGGAATGGTTTGAAAACCCTGCAGATTTGTCTAGACGAATCAGCGGTGGTTACCTATGGTGACCCCACCCCTATCGCGCGAGCGTAATAGGAGGTCCATCCCTCACTCACGACAAAATGAACACTATTAAAAAATCCTCAATGTACACAGTATTTTATTTTACCACTAAATTATAATATATTTTTGGATCTTCAACAAACATTTCATGTTGGTGAGCATCTACAGCGTTATCAATACAAACTTTATTATGCAATAACGTGAGGGTTGATATTTATCAATGACACAATAAACATGCTATTAATAATACAAATGTTATTGAAAAATTGCCTTTGCTTAAATGTACAGCAGACTACAATAAAAAAAGTATTTTGGACATTAAATTAATACTATATTCAAGTATTTATTTACAGCCTAAGTGAAACGGTTGCAAAAAATAAAAAAATAAAAAGCATGGTGAAAAAGCACAGGAACACACTGACTTTTTCCACGGATTACTTTTCTATTATAAAAGGCTTACCTTTACAGACTCCTACATCAGGTATAGTCACACGTCCTGTCCCATTCACTGTTGCGCAACTCAAGCCCACGCCACAGTACCCTGCTTCCCAGTTCTTTCCCCCGCAAGGCTCCCACTCCAGCCGGGTACAGTAATCGCAGCATCCACATGGGTCTCGGGCTAGGGTCCGGTCAGCCTCGCAGGTACCAGAGGGGTTCTTCACACAAGTCCGGAGCTCACATGGCGTGCATTCATAAGCCATTAGCACACGCACCAAAAATGTCAAATTCAGAAACGCGATTTTCAAATACTTGCTGTACATATCCAAAATTGATGAAACCTTTTACAGCCAGGTCTTACTTTTAAGCGAATGAATAAATCGCTTTTTGAAAAAATTACTATTAGAATCCAAACTAATTACTTCAAAAGTTGCAATTAAGCACACAAGGTAACACATACACTTTTTATATTTTTTATAATTTGGAAAAAGTCAACTTACTTACTGTAACTGAATACCTCGTCTATTACCAGCACCTTATATCTTATAATGTATATTATAAACTTCTACTTTATCTGTTGAATGCTCCAGTGCTTTTTAATATATTAAAATAGCCAAACTAAATCTATATAGTATTGCAGGAAATCAGCACATCCAATCCAAGCCTGTACACTCTCTTTTGGAGATATCATTGAGTGAAAGGCACACTCCTCCTGCACGGGTATGCAATCTGAAACCTAAACTGACGTTACTGGCGAAGAGAAATCAGTGGCAACCCTTACCGTGAGTGACAGGGGCTCCATCCACTAAGAACGACTACATCAAGCAATGGGTGCTCTCCGCTACAAGTTCCCAGCGCTACATGTTAAACAATTATAATTTGGGTTTGTTCTTGATTAGTAATCATGGCCACAATGACCTTGGGCTCTGTAGACATTGGAAGCAGACCAAACGAAACTAACGTCTGAGGATATGCAAGGGAGTAATTTCGGTACCAATAAGTTTCATGGTGATGTACCGTTATGTGCACTTTTACAGTTAGCTCTGCATCTGATCCGACGAATTGTGTTTGGAACATAACAAAAGCTGCCTTGTGCCAGATTTTGGGGGGGGGGGGGGGGGGGGGGGGGGGGGGGGCTGGGGGGTGTACGTAGTGTCGCAATACTTAATTATTTGGGATTTGTAGCGGAAAACATTTGGATAAACACATGTTAGTGTTGTAATAAATTGCCTAAATATTACAATAAGGATTTGAAAGATACGTAGCTAAATTTAAATGACATGTTTTCCCTTTTACTATGATTTATTGTGAATGGTTATGAAATCTTTTTATCAAATATATAGATTTATTTGTGTTATACTCCTTATTTTAAGGAATGATTCGTACTGTTCTAAAGCCAATCTGATTAATTAAAACCAGTTTGCAGGTAACCAAACAAACTTTCAACTGTTTAGAGAGGGTTAGTTAATTCTCATTTCCAAATACATTTTTAACCTAAGCTAATTTTTACGAAAAATAACAGTCTCTTTTTTTTTTTTTTTTTTTTTTTTTTTAGCTATCTGTCTTTATCTGGCATTTCGCGTGCTTGGATGTCTTTTTGTCTTGGCGTCCCCACCCCCCTCTCTTAACTTTGTGAAAACGTGCTTATAAAAGCAAGTGGTCTGGTGTATTCTTGTATCAGTGATGCATAAAACATGCCCATGCAAATGAACCAAGCCCTGTACACTGCAAGCCACTGTCTTAACCCCTGTGCAAACAAGCCGGGCTCTCCTGCATTCATGGTTAGAGAGCTTCTAACATCTCATCGCACCAACAGGTCACAGAATCCATAATGGCAGTGCATCACACAACTGTTACTATGTTGAGACCCAGTGATTAATAAAATGTTAACTGTCAAGGTCGAATGTTAAAATGGAATATCAACAACAATGGTTCAGTTACATCCCACATGCACCTGGGCAAAATTGAGTTTGGTATATAAATGAAAACTGTATTCAGTATGTCTGAACAAACATCTGCTAGTTTAGTGGTTTTCAAGCCAAGCCAAATTATTTATTGGCCACGAAGGGGCTGCTGGGGGTCTACTTTGGAGGTTACTGGTGGTCATTTCAGAACACTGCTTTACATAAGAATGTAAGGAAGTGTAATCCAAGTGATTCTGCTTAGGAAATAAAAGTCCAGTTCACCATGAACATGGAAAAGCATTGAATTGTGGGATCCGAGATGGCATTCAGTCCTTGGACAGTCACGAATGGTATGTGCTGGAAGTCCAGATGTCTTTAAATAGGCTATGCACTGTAAAACAAGCACACTTGTTTTTGTATTTTGTATTCTTTTGTGTATAACCTATACATTGGGTGGGTGTGTATTTGCAATATGGGAATGTAATAGGATTATAATATCTGTAACTGTTGCATGTCATGAGTTCAGCTACATGCAACCCTTCCCATAATACAAAGTTTAAACTATTTTTGTTTTGGTGCCTACAGTCTTACCCACTAGTACATGCATATTAAAATAATGTAATAAATGTTGCACTGGTCTTAATGTAGCCTGTTAATTTCATCATATGTATTGTTTTCTACATTTGTATTTATCTTGCTCTTAATTGTATTATTATTTGTACTGTGATTCTTGAAATGTATTTTTGTTTACGACTGTAAGTCGCCCTGGACAAAGGCGTCTGCTAAGAAATAATAATAATAATAATAATAATAATAATAATAATAATAATGTAGCCTACTTAACAGACTACTCAACAAATCCATACATTGCTTGGTCATTAATTCAAACATTACCAAACTAATCTCTCACTCCAACATAAAGAGAATCATTTACGTGACGGGTGTGGCTTACGAACCTTCTGCAAGATTCCTACAGGATCTTCTTATATAGGAATGTGTAGTACTTTGATGTATGAATCTTAATTATAATAATTGTAATAGAAAATTACATAAACTGCTAAACATCCGATCAAATTACAGAAAATGTAGCACTAACTGCTACTTAAACTTGCTGATTAAATCTTCGCCTCATAAGGGTATCGCATTTTCATTTCATTTTACCCTCAAAAATAGGTTTCCAAGGAGAACACTACATTGAATATTGTACCTGTATTGGCAGTCAACACTCAGGAAAAACGTTTTTTTGGGTATAATAGAGAATGAATGCTTTACCCAGTCATTCAGCATTGTCAGTAAATTAATTATTTTCAGGGTACCACTGAACTTGTGAATCCTTTGCATATTTTTAAAAAGGAGTCAATTATCTAGTCAAGGATACCAAGACATTTAGTAAGTAAGAGGTTTGAGTGAGGGAAAAATTGGCAATAAAATCCCCACACCCAGTTCTGTAAATCATTTGTTGTTTCCATAATTTGTGTAAATACTGTATATTTTAAACAAATCTTTTTTAGTGTGCAAATAAATGCCTTTAAGGTTTTTTTCTCATTATGGTAGCTTGCAATTTAGTGAAATTTGTGAGTTCCATTCCCTTGGAACTACCACGACTTGCAGATATACAGTACAAGGCATTGGGGCTTACCTCCCACCATGCATGGAAGCCTTAGCTTTCTCTATCTATCGCTCTCATAATAAAAAGGTAGAAGAATCACTAACTGATTTGACATTGCTGCTCTTCCAACCTCACTCATGTCACTGCAGTAATAGACCTGAAGTTTCAACATAGCAACCGTTCTTCCACATTGGAAAAGACACTTGGAGTATGCTTGTCATAGCAAAAAACTGTTTGAGAAATAAAAAAAAAATCAAAAGAATCTGTTAACTGTTGGCCACTTGTATCTTGTTATGTATGACTTTGGGGTCCAATTGCAACCTAGAGGAGGAAGCTGCATGTCATAATGAAGTTTCACATAGGTCTGTTGGTTTACTAATATTTCATGCAGTTGTAGGGGGGGGCACGGTTTCAGTTAGACACATTACTTAGCCTGCAGTAGAAATGAGACAAAAGGAGAGAAACTGAGGAAGGTGCAAGGGGCAAGCAACGTTATCAGCTGCCATTACAGGGTAAAAAGCAACTGCTACCATCAAGCAAGGCAGCTTTCTTGGATGAAGCAACAAACAAAACCCCAGATATACAGTGGTGGTAGAAGAGGATGTTGAAAAGTTAGATTCCCAAGTCCTATTACGCATACAGCATGGTCTGGCACGTTCCTGTCGCTTCTTCCTTCCAAGATATGTAGAATCCGCCCCTTCCTCACCGATTACTCCACACAGCTCCTAGTTTAGTCCCTGGTACTGTCCTGCCTTTACTACTGCAACTCCCTCCTGGCTGGCCTTCCTGCCTCTGCTACCCGTCCACTCCAGTTCATCCAAAACTCTGCTGCTCGCCTTGTCTTCTCCCTTCCCCGTTTCTCCCACGCCACACCACTGCTCTACTATCTGCACTGGCTCCCTATCACTGCTCGCACCCAATTCAAAACTCTTGTACTCGCCTATCGCTGTCTTGAACATTCTGCTCTCTCCTATCTCCAGACTATCATTTCTCCCTACACCTCCTCTTGCCCTCTCTGCTCCTCCACTTCCGGCAGACTAGCTGTATCCCCCTCTGCTCCCCCTCCCCTCAGTCGTGGAATGACCTATCCACGAATATCAGGACTGCTCAGTCCCTGACCACCTTCCGGTGCCGCCTCAAGACACACCTGTTCAGACAGCATCTGTCACTACTATAACTCTTGACCATGCTGGACTATATGGCACCCATTTGTACCTGTACTTGTATCAGCTTGTACTTGCACTGAACTGGTCCATACCTTGCTGCATTCAACTACTGCTTCTACCTGTAACTACTTATTATATCTTGTATTTGATTTTACTCTTATAGGTATCTGTACTCACGTTTTCTGAAATCAATCTCATCCATTTATCGTACTTACTACATGTTCTTACTGGACTTTACTCATATAAGCAAATAGTTACTATAAGGTTTAACTGCACTTAGTCAAATTTGCTCTTACTTAATGCTACTGTATGGTTATTACTTGAATTGATTTTATTGTACTTTCATATCTGGTCTTATCTATATGATATTCTGTAATGTGATATTTTAATGTGATAACCTGTAATGTGATATTTTATAATGCAATACTTTGTACTGTGATAACTTGTAACAATTTTAAGTCACCTTGGATAAGAGTGTGTGCTAATAAATAAATAAATAAATAAATAATGGTCTACAGACTGAGAACCAAGCAACAGACACTAACATTGCTGTGAGCACGACCAGATCACTATGCTCAACTGCCAGAGCATCGGTCAAAGACTGATACAGAAGACACATTGTCACTTTGGTCACTTTGCAGGCCTGCAGGTCAATTGAAGTTGTAGTGCTAGAGATGCCATGGTTTCATTTGTCATTGAGGTCTGTTGTAGCAAACTGAAGAACAAATTAAGATGCAGCTTGAAGTATTCTGGTAAAGTTAAGGAAGTTGAAAGAAAAGACGCGTGCTGATAATATTGATAAGTAGGTTATCCCAGAAGGAGTTCTCCGCTGCTTGGAGACCTTTGTTTGGAGTGCTCCTGTAGTACCTGCAGCTGCAGACTGTGGGTGTCTAGAAGAGGAAACTACAGACACCGAGCCAGGATATACAGATGTTACTGGAAGCGATTTGTCATCACTCAAGCAAATCGTACTCCCTCTACCAACTTGAATTAAGCATCCCTGTGAGGAGAGCTTGCATGAGAGTACAACCGCTTTCAGAGACTTAGTTGTATCTCACAAATCATTTGAGGAAGTGACTGTCATATTTTCTAAATGTGTTAGTGAACATGTTATTGATCTCTGACCTCATGGCACCATATTAAGGTCATGTGACTATGTTTCTGCTGCGTAGAGACACTGCACTTTCAAACCAAAAGGAGGCCATTCGGTCCATCTGTGGCTGTCTGGTTCCTAGTAGTGGGTTGGTCTCAAAACTTTGTCAAGCTGTGTCTTCAAGGATCCCAGTGAATCTTTAAGATATTTGTTTTAATGATTTGTACACAGCTGTATTTATTTTCTTAGTTAAGTTACACATTATCTCTGTGTTGCCCAGTCAAAAAAAAAAAATCATACCAATTATACAGACGACATGACACATCTGTATACTTTCTGGTGTCCAGTTAGCATTAACCATTTCAGTGCCACATTGTTTTAACCAGAGTTAAGCCTTTTTTTTTTGTTTCAGCAGAAAATCACTTCTCTTTGCCATCCAACCAACCTTATGCTTTTGAGTCCTGATTATAATGTAATGAACACTTGACAAGAACCAGTATAATGAATACCACATTTCTGTAGGCGTGTAATCAGTATACACAGCCATTAAGACTTTAACAGGGTTTCACTGTTTACTCTTGTATAATTATTAATGCCCATCCACTATAAAGACATTCACATGTTCTTAGCGAAAAAACAGACAGTATAATTCCTTGGTTCTTTGAATGAATCACGGTTGCGAAATCTGCTTATGCTTTAAAAATGGTAGATGAATACAAGGACGTTGTCAATTTTTCCATTCTAAAATGATTTGCCTGTTTTATCTCATTTTCCTGCTTGTCTGTCTGGTTGCAGCAGATGTCTGTGTGGAGCACAAGCACTTGAGCTATGCATGCACAGGAACGATCAGTGCAAGCCCCATGGACCATGCTGTGAGCGTTTATTCTTCTACCAAACAGACTGTATTCACAGCACAGGCATCACAAAAACACATTCTATTTTATTAATAAAACATTTAAACAAAATCTTAAACAGAACAGAAATAAATAGGTATGTAAGTTTAACTTAGATTCTACATCAAATCAGACATCTGTTATGGTCCTGCTTAATATTACAACAATAAATGTGCCTTGATAAAACAAACAGTCAGTGATAGAGAGAGATGCTTACACAATAACAACTGTAAGTAATAATAGTCACAAATCCAGATTAAAATGACCTCCATAAAGCACAGCACGAGGCCAGGCAGACAGGAGGCACAGGCAGGGAAGACCAGAGCAGACCATACATAAACTATACAGTGAATAACTAGCAGAATTATAGTGTGTCTTGCTGCTTCTCTGCACCAATATTGTTTAATGACAGCAACGAATAACATGTGCTGTGTGTTACTGGAGCTGCAGCACCAGCCTTTAACAAAAAAAAACTCCTATTTACTCGTTACAAAAATGCACCTATTGCTAGCACTTTATATATATATATATATATATATATATATATATATATATATATACACACACACACACACACACACACACACAGTACTAAAAACAAATATAAAATACAACACTGGAGATCATCTACCCTCCAGTTAACCACCGAATATCTACCAGTGGTATCCAAATCTTATCCATTTATCAATGCAGAGGGACTGGGTGGGATATTTGTTTACCACACAGATGTGTTTCTGCAGTGGTAGTTTCCAGCACTGGTACAGTGTGAACCGTCTATTCAGAGATAGAAAGATATTTAGTAAACAAGGGGTTTGATTGGGGTAAAATGGACAATAAGCAAAAATATAAAAAGCCCTAACGTGTACAATCTTATATTTCAAAGAAATGCTTTACTTATATTTTAATAGCATCTAGATATATTTAATATGTTTTAATTATTCTAAATTGTGGGTTTACCTAGTCAATATCTTCAGGTTTGAGGATTAGCCCTATGCATTACAAATAAAATCACATACAAAACATGTTTTCCTTGCGAGAAACTGTATTGGTTTATAAAGTACAGTAAATGCACTGTCCTATACCCATTGTTAAAGGGATGGGCACTGATTCGGAATACCTACTGGAAATACAGTATATTCAGTATCCATGTAACCCTAACAGAATAACCATATATTTAAAATAGAAGGAAAAGCATACATTATAAATATATGGCCCATATATATTTGCAAGTCATTTTAAATGTTCTGGATGTATTTAATATATGACAAATATATAAATATATTTTAAATACAAAAAGGTGGCATTTTATATATGAAACATATATTAGCAACAAAGGCACATTTTGTGAAAGGAATAAAAACAGACTATGAATCAGCTAGGATTTACAGTACTTACAGGTCAAGAATGTAACTTTCTAAATGTAAGAAATTTTTTGCTATATTAATTCCATTAAAATAATTTGGTATTCCTTATGGCTGAACCATTACTTGTATAGCTTTGTACTGTAATGGATAAATATTATTTTAATTATTAGAATGAAGAAATAACTGATATTAATCTACCAGACTGACAGATTTTTTTCATGCAGAAATCGAACCCAAATGCAGATGAACACTTATTTTGGGTTCAGCGCCAAAAAAAAAAAAAAAAAAAAAGTTCACACAAACAAAACAATCAAAGCGAAAGTCTTTCTAGCTTCCTGTAAATTACATACCGTCCATTGCATTATAGATAGTGGCACAAAATGCAGAGAATACATCCTGAAGTAAACGGTACAAAACAAATAGTTTAATTTACCAATTTGAACCTTTCAGGAAAGACAGAGTAAAACAATGAATTGAATCTCCTAAAAACTACACTTCATTTACTTCATGCTTGTATTGCACACATTTGTACTTAAATCTGCAAGACATATGTTGCTGAGGAAAGAAAACACCAATTTCGTTTTTACAGTTGTTTGCAGCTTTAATGGGCGTATTCAATAACCAAACCAAAGACCAGTACAACAGCCCCATCTAGCGGCACATTTCTTTAATTTAACTAAGCTTGGCCAAGGAACAATGTACAATACATGTGTAAGACTATAAACATACCTCTTATTCAATTTTCCTTGGATTATCTGCAGTGAAAAACAGAAATACAATGTGTTTAAATGTTTACCTCTTGTAATTGGAGAACACATGAATTATGTATTCTATATTTCTAGGTACAAAAACATCCATGTTAGCATAGAACCTCCAGCTATATAAAGATGTAATATGTACGATTGGTCCAAGTTATATACAAAAGGGTCAGCTCTGTAAAGATGTATGGTAAAAAGTGGCAAAGTTAAACAGTGCACATTTTGTATTGCAAGAGAAACTAAGTAGCAACATGAATAAAAAAAAAAGTGAGGGGCCAAGTAAGCCCCAGTTTTGTCTTGTTTAGTCCCTTTACATTACATCTTTATACGGCTGGACCCTTCATGCTTTTATAGTATGAAAAACCACTAGGATTCAAAACCGTGCAAGACTTGTCGGAAACTTGACCAGAGTGCTTTAGACCAGAGGTCTCCAATCCTGGTCCTGGAGGGCCGGTGTCCCTCCTGGTTTTTGTTCCAACTCTAACCTAAATTAATTAATTGGATCAATTAAGTGCTTGTTAGAAGCCCTCCAGGACCAGGATTGGATACCCTTGATCTAGAAAAAGCATTTGAATGGCTCTGAAACAACTGGGATAGCTGTGGAAATACCTTAGCTTTCCTATAAAGGTCAGTCCTGTATAGGTAGTCACAGTAGCTTTCCCCAATCCTTTATTCCAACTTGGCTGGCGTGACTCTCTGAAAAAATGTAATTCTTCAATTGGTTAGATTTTTTTTTCTGCAGTAAAGTGACACACTTTAAATACCCTTTATCTATTTTGTTCTGTGAATGTGTTACAATTTAGAATTGGAAGACCATCATTTTTACCTTAAGAGGAAGTTATATTTTTGGGAGGGTATCAGTAAAAGTACCAACCATGTCTTTCTTATCCTGTGAGATCATCCGAGATAAAAATCCAAGGTTGTTGGATCAAAGAAGCTGTTGTTGGATCAAACCCACGTATGTTTGTTATTTATTTTATAAAGGCTGCAACACCAAGCTATAGTCAATTTGTTTAATAACATGTGCACAAACGACTGTACATACTATGACAAAGTCTTACCTTAGCATGTCATTTTGAACACAATTCAGAATCTTTTTCACTGTCTTTGTAAACAAACAGCACTCAAACAACTAATAGGTTTAAACAGGGCCGTACCTGCAAATTTATTACTGAAACAAAACAAACAAAAGCCCAACTCCAACTTCCACAGACAGACACCAGTAGCCTCTTTCAGCCTTGTTTATATGGCTGCCTGTTTGATTTCAGGCAGGTGTCCCTCATCAAATTAGTGCCGGGTGCTAATCATCCCAGCGCTAATTCCAAGCCCCTTGGTATTCCAGGGGGTGGGGTGTAGTCCTGCTACCCATTTTAAACCCCATGACTATATTTTCTTTTATCCTACCCCTACTTTATCACAATACCTACAGCTCTGGAAAAAATTAAGAGACCACTGCAAAATGATCAGTTTCTCTGGTTTTACTATTTATAGGTATGTGTTTGGGTAAAATGAAAATTTTTGTTTTATTCTATAAACAACTGACAACATTTCTCCCAAATTCCAAATAAAAATATTGTCATTTAGAGCATTTATTTGCAGAAAATGACAACTGGTCAAAATAACAAAAAAGATGCAGTGTTGACAGACCTCGAATAATGCAAAGAAAATAAGTTCATATTCATTTTTTAAACAACACAATACTAATGTTTTAACTTAGGAAGAGTTCAGAAATCAATATTTGGTGGAATAACCCTGATTTTCAAGCACAGCTTTCATGCGTCTTGGCATGCTCTCCACCAGTCTTTCACATTGATGTTGGGTGACTTTATGCCACTCCTGGCGCAAAAATTCAAGCAGCTCGGCTTTGTTTGATGGCTTGTGACCATCCATCTTCCTCTTGATCACATTCCAGAGGTTTTCAATGGGGTTCAGGTCTGGAGATTGGGCTGGCCATGACAGGGTCTTGATCTGGTGGTCCTCCATCCACACCTTGATTGACCTGGCTGTGTGGCATGGAGCATTGTCCTGCTGGAAAAACCAATCCTCAGAGTTGGGGAACATTGTCAGAGCAGAAGGAAGCAAGTTTTCTTCCAGGACAACCTTGTACTTGTCTTGATTCATGCGTCCTTCACAAAGACAAATCTGCCTTGCTGAAGCTCCCCCAGATGAGTCCAATTTTCAGCTTTGCCCACCTGGTCGTCTAATGGTTAGACGGAGACCTGGAGAGGCCTACAAGCCACAGTGTCTCGCACCCACTGTGAAATGTGGTGGAGGATCGGTGATGATCTGGGGGTGCTTCAGCAAGGCTGGAATCGGGCAGCTTTGGCATGAATCAAGCCAAGTACAAGGTTGTCCTGGAAGAAAACTTGCTTCCTTCTGCTCTGACAATGTTCCCCAACTCTGAGGATTGGTTTTTCCAGCAGGACAATGCTCCATGCCACACAGCCAGGTCAATCAAGGTGTGGATGGAGGACCACCAGTTCAAGACCCTGTCATGGCCAGCCCAATCTCCAGACTTGAACCCCACTGAAAACCTCTGGAATGTGATCAAGAGGAAGATGGATGGTCACAAGCCATCAAACAAAGCCGAGCTGCTTGAATTTTTGCGCCAGGAGTGGCATAAAGTCACCCAACATCAATGTGAAAGACTGGCGGAGAGCATGCCAAGACGCATGAAAGCTGTGCTTGAAAATCAGGGTTATTCCACCAAATATTGATTTCTGAACTCTTCCTAAGTTAAAACATTAGTATTGTGTTGTTTAAAAATGAATATGAAGTTATTTTCTTTGCATTATTCGAGGTCTGACAACATTGCATCTTTTTTGTTATTTTGACCAGTTGTCATTTTCTGCAAATAAATGCTCTAAATGACAATATTTTTATTTGGAATTTGGGAGAAATGTTGTCAGTAGTTTATAGAATAAAACAAAAATGTTCATTTTACCCAAACACATACCTATAAATAGTAAAACCAGAGAAACTGATAATTTTGCAGTGGTCTCTTAATTTTTTCCAGAGCTGTATGTGATCAACTGCTGTGCTACAGGTAGTATCAAGCACGTTCCCATTATACTGCAGTGCATTAAAAAGACTGCATCAAGTATGAGGGGCCGTTCAATTCAAAATTTCAACTTTTTGGCTATAACATATATCAGAACGGGTGTAACATATGTTAGAATGGGTATAGCATATATCAGAACGGGTATAGCATATATCAGAATGGATATAGCATATGTTAGAATGTGTATTACATATATCAGAATGGATATAGCATATATCAGAATGGGTATAACATATATCAGAATGGATATAGCACATATCAGAATGGATATAACATATATCAGAATGGATATAGCACATATCAGAATGGGTATAACATATATCAGAATGGATATAGCATATATCAGAATGGGTATAACATATATCAGAATGGATATAGCACATATCAGAATGGGTATAACATATATCAGAATGGATATAGCATATATCAGAATGGATATAACATATATCAGAATGGATATAGCATATATCAAACTTGTGTGGATATACAGCAAACTGGATACATCAAACTTGTGTGGATATACAGCAAACTGAATACATCAAACTTGTGTGGATATACAGCAAACTGAATACATCAAACTTTTTTTTTAAGAATTGACACGTGACACAGCAACAAATGCACGTGCTTCTGTGACCGTCATTTCATAATTATCTTCAGTAATGGCAGAGTCCGCGAAATCTGTAATTGATTTAGTCGACAAACTGGCAGGTGATAGGAGCCTGTTAACAACTTTAGCAAATGTTTTAGAAAACGGGGGTCGCAGGATGCACGAAGTCGTAAATGAAAATAATGTGGAAAAAGAATTAAAAACTATTTTTTTGAGACCAGCTTCATCAGTTGCCGCCGGGCCTACACATTCCGAAATCAGTAACACGTCAAGTCTTGCATCATCTTATTTCACGAGGTCAACGATACGACCACCACAAAGATTAACCCAACCAACCAAAAAGTAAGCATTACCTAGTTATATTTATTATTTTCAAGTGTGTTTTAAATTTTAATAACACGCATTTTGTGTGTAGGCCACACGGTAGTGTCCTATACACCTAGGCACGATAAACCAAATACGTGCATGCACGCCAAAAGAAGTGGTAATTCATAAATTCGTAACAGGCTTTTGTAACGGGAAAAAAAGTTAAGTTTAGTTTATGTGTGAGCTACGTTGTTATATTATTGTTATTATTTTAAGTAATTTATATTTGTATACATTAATGGATGCTTGAAACAGCCATACTGAAATGTAACTTGAACGAGTACTACATTTTCACAAAAGTAAGCCTATATACATGAATGAATAAATGCACATGTTATGAAAATAATGTGATATATTTCTTTGTTTAAGAAGGCGACCAACTTTCAAAGGTCCTGCTACTTTTACAAAGGAGGTAGTATTGCTGGGCGGACCTCACAACAATGTAGTTGTAAAACACGGAACCAAGCAATTACTCTATGAAAGTGGGCATGTGATGAATGCCTTTGAATTCCACAAGGAGTGGTCGGCTGAAGAACTTCTAGAGAATATTAGATCAGCTTTCAGCAGTCATCTTCCTCCAGGAGCTAAGTATGCATGTTTATTATTACTAATGCTACAGGGCAGATATACGTTAAGATGTACTATAGATGTTCTGCAGTTTAGTGCTATATAGGTAAAGTGTTGTGCTGTGGATTTTTACAATAGTTATACTATTAATATTAAAATCCACTGTGTATTTGTTACACTTGTATTATGTGTGAAAAATAAATACAAAAAGTGCCACACTGCTTGCACTTTACAAGTGTTTTAAAACATGTTTTGCTTTAATTATTTATTGGTGGTTGTTGAAAAACGTTTTGCAAGATCGCTATCCAAATATCTTAGATTTAATGCAAGAAAAACCTTATTTAATTACAGTTTGGAAATACTCATGGCTTGCCACAATAAACTGATAGCTCCTTCTCTAATGAGGAACCAAACACTCAATGGTTGGATGATGAACAAAATATTTAAGCAACGCTCTGTCTATATTCGCCCCTCTGTTGAAATCTTGGATCTGCAAAGGCTGGACCAACAACCTGTAAGTTTTATTTTTCTTGTTTTGTGAAATATTTGCCTCATGTCTATTTTAGGATTAAGTTACTAGGGTTTAGAAGTTTTGCTGTGTTACTTCTAGGTAGATGACATGCAAATCATATATTATACTTTTCTATAATTTGTCAGGGACAGTAATAAGTTATCTGTTCATCTGAAATTGTGTATTTGAGGAATTGTCAGAGAAACAGTATCCATCTTTATTAATAAATTAAGCATTCTTTGGCATCATCTGTCATCGTAATGCAGTTACACAATTCTGTTTCAGAAATAATTTTTATCCTGTTTAAAGAAAATAATACCACAGATTTTTTACTTTTAAAAATAAGTATGCTTTTGATGTAATGTATAATAAAACAAATAGATTTTCTATTTTGAATATTCATACATTATTAAGTTTTTATTCATTTATTTCATATAACATATATCAGAATGGATATAGCATATATCAGAATGGGTATAACATATATCAGAATGGGTATAACATATATCAGAATGGATATAGCATATATCAGAATGGGTATAACATATATCAGAATGGATATAGCACATATCAGAATGGGTATAACATATATCAGAATGGATATAGCATATATCAGAATGGATATAACATATATCAGAATGGATATAGCATATATCAAACTTGTGTGGATATACAGCAAACTGGATACATCAAACTTGTGTGGATATACAGCAAACTGAATACATCAAACTTGTGTGGATATACAGCAAACTGAATACATCAAACTTTTTTTTTAAGAATTGACACGTGACACAGCAACAAATGCACGTGCTTCTGTGACCGTCATTTCATAATTATCTTCAGTAATGGCAGAGTCCGCGAAATCTGTAATTGATTTAGTCGACAAACTGGCAGGTGATAGGAGCCTGTTAACAACTTTAGCAAATGTTTTAGAAAACGGGGGTCGCAGGATGCACGAAGTCGTAAATGAAAATAATGTGGAAAAAGAATTAAAAACTATTTTTTTGAGACCAGCTTCATCAGTTGCCGCCGGGCCTACACATTCCGAAATCAGTAACACGTCAAGTCTTGCATCATCTTATTTCACGAGGTCAACGATACGACCACCACAAAGATTAACCCAACCAACCAAAAAGTAAGCATTACCTAGTTATATTTATTATTTTCAAGTGTGTTTTAAATTTTAATAACACGCATTTTGTGTGTAGGCCACACGGTAGTGTCCTATACACCTAGGCACGATAAACCAAATACGTGCATGCACGCCAAAAGAAGTGGTAATTCATAAATTCGTAACAGGCTTTTGTAACGGGAAAAAAAGTTAAGTTTAGTTTATGTGTGAGCTACGTTGTTATATTATTGTTATTATTTTAAGTAATTTATATTTGTATACATTAATGGATGCTTGAAACAGCCATACTGAAATGTAACTTGAACGAGTACTACATTTTCACAAAAGTAAGCCTATATACATGAATGAATAAATGCACATGTTATGAAAATAATGTGATATATTTCTTTGTTTAAGAAGGCGACCAACTTTCAAAGGTCCTGCTACTTTTACAAAGGAGGTAGTATTGCTGGGCGGACCTCACAACAATGTAGTTGTAAAACACGGAACCAAGCAATTACTCTATGAAAGTGGGCATGTGATGAATGCCTTTGAATTCCACAAGGAGTGGTCGGCTGAAGAACTTCTAGAGAATATTAGATCAGCTTTCAGCAGTCATCTTCCTCCAGGAGCTAAGTATGCATGTTTATTATTACTAATGCTACAGGGCAGATATACGTTAAGATGTACTATAGATGTTCTGCAGTTTAGTGCTATATAGGTAAAGTGTTGTGCTGTGGATTTTTACAATAGTTATACTATTAATATTAAAATCCACTGTGTATTTGTTACACTTGTATTATGTGTGAAAAATAAATACAAAAAGTGCCACACTGCTTGCACTTTACAAGTGTTTTAAAACATGTTTTGCTTTAATTATTTATTGGTGGTTGTTGAAAAACGTTTTGCAAGATCGCTATCCAAATATCTTAGATTTAATGCAAGAAAAACCTTATTTAATTACAGTTTGGAAATACTCATGGCTTGCCACAATAAACTGATAGCTCCTTCTCTAATGAGGAACCAAACACTCAATGGTTGGATGATGAACAAAATATTTAAGCAACGCTCTGTCTATATTCGCCCCTCTGTTGAAATCTTGGATCTGCAAAGGCTGGACCAACAACCTGTAAGTTTTATTTTTCTTGTTTTGTGAAATATTTGCCTCATGTCTATTTTAGGATTAAGTTACTAGGGTTTAGAAGTTTTGCTGTGTTACTTCTAGGTAGATGACATGCAAATCATATATTATACTTTTCTATAATTTGTCAGGGACAGTAATAAGTTATCTGTTCATCTGAAATTGTGTATTTGAGGAATTGTCAGAGAAACAGTATCCATCTTTATTAATAAATTAAGCATTCTTTGGCATCATCTGTCATCGTAATGCAGTTACACAATTCTGTTTCAGAAATAATTTTTATCCTGTTTAAAGAAAATAATACCACAGATTTTTTACTTTTAAAAATAAGTATGCTTTTGATGTAATGTATAATAAAACAAATAGATTTTCTATTTTGAATATTCATACATTATTAAGTTTTTATTCATTTATTTCATTACTTTGCCATTTTAGGAAGACTGGGATAAAACTAATGTGCCAGATAATTCTCAGGATCCTAACTGTATTCGTGAAGAGACACTAGTTGCAGATGAAATACTTGGATGTTCCTCTGAACCTGTGACATCCAATCCAGATGGTCTGCATAATGCTGGAATCGCATTTCCAAACTATCTAGGCTTGGACAGTAATGATCTTCATGCAGTACAGGATGTTTGTGTTTCTGCAGACTCTGTACTAACACAGACACCAGTGTCATTTGGTGTAGAGGCATCTAAAATACACACTACACTGTTTCAGTCTACATCTGCCATGACTTTGGAAACTAATGTTCTGGAGAAAAAAGGATCAGATTGTTACAAGTAAGATATTGCTTCATTTTTCTCAGTTTGTCACCATAAATGTAACACCAGTGTAACACCAGCTTTGTTACCATTGAATTTAGGAGGAACGTGTATGTAAGCAGAAGAGTTTCAATAAAATATCTTTTTATTTATTTTTATTTTAGACAGTATACATCGCTTATCTATGATTGTATTGAGCTTAATTCTTCAAGTGATGAAGAAGGAGTACAGTTTGCTGAGAATTCATCTGTCCGCTTACATGATGGGTATTTTTTTCAAAATATTTATAATGTGTCAAAATGATTGCATTTCTCCCACTAATATTTTTGCAATGCTCAAGTGAACCCTATCGTATACAGACAAAAAATATAGTGTTTTATATTTTTAGCAAAAGTTGTGTTCACAGCACAATGTATTAACTACCTAAATGTTCTTTTCTTTTAGAGATCAAGTAACTCTTCATGATGTTATCACAAATCTTGCCCTACAAATAGATGAAGATGCAGTTTCAAAGTTCAATATTGATAGAATAAATATATGGGATGGTGCACTTCGTGGATTTAAGCGCAAAACATACAAGCCAGAAAATAGAATGTCTGTAATGTTTACTGACTCAGATGGCAACTCGGAAGGAGCTGTGGACAGAGGTGGTCCTACAAGGGAATTTCTAACTTTATTAATGCAGACACTACAGAACAGTAAAATATTTGAAGGTTCAGAAGACTGGAAAAATTTGACCTGCGATTCCCAAGGTAATTGTAGTTTTAGGTATTTAATTTGTTTTTTAATCTTAATTTTCTTGCAATACACCCATCTATAATTTTTTCACATGCTTCATTCTTTTATGTATTTCAATAGCATTACGTGATGATGATTACTTTCTGGCTGGAAGAATTATAGCCATATCTTTGGTGCATGGCGGACCATCCCCCAACTTTTTTTCTCGGACATTATATGACAGTCTAGCCTATGACCCTCAGCAGGTCACACCTTCTGTGAAAGACATCTGTGATTGTGATATTGCAGAGATAATTTTGGAGGTGCGTTCAAAGTTTTAACTTGAATACATTTAATGAGAATCTGTGTACCACTATTAATAATAATACTAATGTATTATTGGAAAATATTCCTCTTTACATAGATTTGTTGTGTGTTAGCAGTTTGTGACTATTGCCATGCTTCATGTTATTCTCATACACTCCCCCCACACACTAGTTTTTATAAAGGTTTGGCTGGTATGATGTTGTCATACCAATTCTGAGTTAAGTTTTATACTTATGTTTTGACTTTTTCAGATGGAGAATGTGTCAACACTAGAGGGGCTTAAAGATGTTGCAGCCAAGCACTGCAACCTTCTGCATGTGGCAGGATGTTACCGCTATTTACAAAATCTGCAAGACAGAGATGTACTTGTACAAGACTTCATGAAGTGGTATGTTTGTGGCCGAACAAGAAATTCCCTGGAAAGGTACATTTATTTTGTCATGCATTTCAGTAGATTACTATATTTATACTTGTCAGTTGAAAACATGAGTATATTAAATATGGAGTGAGAGTGTAGCAAATACCTGTTCAACCATTTAATTAATGCTTACATTAGCAATATTCACATTGAACTGTGAGTAATAGTTTGTTTAGATTTATAAAACATGTTAAGTACACTGTCACAGTAAATGTAGAAAATATTCTGTGTAGTTTTGTAAGAAATATCTGAACTGATGTCCAACTTTATTTATTAGTACGGTATGTGTTGACTGGTCACTAACATGAAGAAAGAAGCAGGCATTCTGTTTTTCATGTACTTTATATATGTTTCCTAGGTTAAAAGAGGGATTGAAGACGCTTGGTGTGCTTGACGCCATTGTTGCACATCCTGTTCTTTTTGCCAATTCATTTTGCTGGAGGGAGGAAGTGCTCACATCTGAACAGTTTTCAGAATTGTTCAAAATATCATTCAGCACTGCTGGAAGTAATAAAAGACGTGAGGAACAAAGAATTGTGGGCTATTGGAGAGATTACCTACAGGATGTGGAAGGTAAAGATAATGTACTTGCAGCAATGTGGAAGGGCTGCTGGGTCATTGCAGCTGACAAAGTGGATATGGTTTAAATGTAATATGTACTTTTTCTGCAAGAAAGTGTAAGGTTACCTTCACCCAAAATCCCTGTATACAGCTAGGTTGAGTCACTTGTCACCTGAAGCTGTCCTAGGAACCAAATTTTCATACCAAAATCGTAATCCCCAAAACTGTAATAAGCCAAACACTCTAAAATGCTTGCAGTCAAACATGCAGCCCAATAATATACACCTGCTAATAAGCAAGTAATTACTTTCATATTGAAGGGATCAAGTTTGTTGCACCTAAGGTGACTAGCCATGGCCATCAATTGCAGACTTGCCATTCTGAGATATATACTTTGGCTCAGACCTATATGAAAGACATTTACTATATTATGGTATTCATAAAGGTGACGGTCGCGGGGCTGGGACAAGACCTAAAGCATCGTCAATTTTCACTACATTAATTGTTTTCTGTACCACAGCCACCAGCAAGCTTTGGGGGGAAAAAATGTAGGAATATTTAACGTTTAAAAAAATAAATACACATTTTTCATATTTAGATAAAGTGTTGGAATATAAAAATACCACAAATGCCTTAATATCCCTTTTTACAGTGTGGTAATTGTTTGAATGTAAAATGATTTTAAAGAATATGATGTAATCCATGTGTATAATTTTGCAAAAGAAAGTTTAACTTTGATGCACAACACTTGTTTATGCATTTATATAATTATTTACTTTTATTTTTCACTATTTTTATTTTCAGATGCGGATTCCAGCGTGTCATTAAGACAGATTCTAGCATTCATTACAGGAGCAGACAAAGAGCCACCTCTTGGTTTTCAACCACAACCGTCTGTTGAGTTCCTGCATGAGAATAATGAAGGATATATCTCCAACTTTCCACAAGCTAACACATGCTGCAATATTTTAAAGCTACCAATTTTGAAGTCCTTTGATGAATTTAAGAAGCAGATGGATTTTGCTATTCTCAACTCTCCAGGCTTTGGTCACCCCTGAGGCAGTCCTTCATACTCTTACCAACTCCATGTTCAGTTGGACAGTTTGGGACAGTTCAGGCTTTTTAACTCGCATCTCAATGCATTTAGGTATGTTTTACTCGGGTACCTCATTACTTGTTTAAGAGAAGTAGTACTGCACTTAACAGAATGCAATGAAGTGTGAGTTAAAAAGCCTGAACTGTCCCACTGAACATGGAGTCATATGGTCACCTTAAGTATAAAACAGTTCAGTGCAAATGTTTGGGACAACCACACTATTGTACAATTATTTTTGTTTTGGTTAATTTAACAAGATGTGGTTGTAAACCAGTTTTTGAACACATGGTTGTTTAGTCTAAATGCAAGTTAATAAGCGTCTTCATTGATTTTATAAGGCACCTGCAGCCAGAAAGCAGTTGCATATTTATAGAAAGGGTTGCCATTGTTCTCATGTCCTCAGTGAGCCACCATAGAAATGTTTGTGTAGTAGCAGCTATTTGTTTGCAAAATGTAATTGTGTCAACAATGTAATTCACACATTTTTAGTTAATGAAAGATACGTTTTCATAATTATAGATGTGGGTATGCAAACTTTTCTTAACAAAAAGGAATGTAATGTGACTGTTTGCCAAATTTGCTTATAGACAAATGGTCTCAAAAGACAAATTCATTTTATTACAATTTCTTCATAGATAGTCAATATCAATCATATTATTTACCTTTTCTGCAAATGGATTTCAAATGTTTGCCCGCGATTGCAGTTTAACAAAAACAGGAAGTGCACAGAAATGTATTGTTTTATTTTAAAATAATTGTTTCACGCTGAATTTAGTTACCTAAACAATTTGCTCATACTCCAGAAGTTTACATGTGTATACATGGTGTCCTGCTATAATAATTTGGCCATCCCGATAAATTGTTAGTTAATGTTAGTTTGGTTCTGAAATTGACTAATAAAAACAAAAGCGATATACTTTATTGTAGCGCTTGGTTGAGCCACCTTTTGCAGTGCAAAGAGCCTCTAACCTGCATTGAATCTACTAGGTGTTGCGTCATTCTTTGGTCCAGGTTTCTCCAGATCGGTGCGAGTCTCCTTTAGTTCCAACATATTGGTGTGTGGGATGTGGATGGGTTTATCTCCGCTGACGAGCCAGGCACTTACACAGGTGCTCAATTGGATTTGTGTCTGGGCTGTGGGGCACCCATGGAAGTTCAATGCCTTCATTCCTTTTCAGACTGTGGCCACACAAGACACACTACTAGATGTTTATTGAAGGATATCTCAATTCTGCACGGTGCATTAACATTTGAAAGAAAAATCTATTGCTGTGCCAAGATTTGATGCCCATACTCTTCAGAAGGATAGCGCTACATACCACTCCTTACATGTGACCAGTCCGGAAGAGAAATCAAATCAAAGCATTCCACTTTTTTCCCCTCGGTGCTCCAAAGCCCAGACATCAGTCCGATTGAGCACCTGTGGCAGTATCTGGATTGTGAGCAGCGAGCTACCAATCCCAAGCCCCCCCCCCCCCCCCCCCAATCTATTGCAACTAAAGGAAACTCAAACATGGATATGGAGAAACCTGAAGCACAGCATGGAACACTAGGTACTGTAGATTACAAAAACAGTAGAAATAACTGGTAAAATGTTGTGTTTTAACTTGTCAACACAGTTATAGTTATTATAAAGAGGTTACTTGATTATTACAAAAACTGGAAAGTATAATAATTGTAGATGTTGAATGAGAATTAAAAGCAACAATTTTGATCACATACTTTGACAGGTTCTTTTGTTAAGTGCATGAATATTTGAAAATTAATAATTTGAAATAAAATGACAAGTTGATTTATTATATTTTTAAAGTAAATGTTTTTGCATTACAATATATGTTTTCTATCATTTTATTTAGCAATTCACTTTGTAGGTATTACTGAGCCCATTGGCATCTTATAAGTAAGATGTGAATGTTATTACATTTAAAAATAATGCATGTCTGTTTCTGAAGAAAATGTGTAATATTTAAAATTAAATGGTTACAGTGGAAATAAACACGCAAACTGAAGATAAAAAGCAAGGTATAGAGGATTACATGGAAATTTTTAACATGGCACAAAAATAAAACCAAGGCATATTTTATTCTATGATATAGATGACTTAGAAAAGAAAAAAGCATGTTTTCAAAAAATAATTTTATTTCTCTTCCATACTTACATTGTCTCTGGCTAGATTTGCACCTTTAAACTTTTACAATTACTTTCAGAAAATCTGGAGAAGCTTTTGCTGTGGAGCAAAAAGCTTTAAAAATCACCCTGAAAATCTCCCATCTATCTGAGGTGCATTCTGTGTGACCATATACAGTTCAATTTGATGAACAGTCTTACACTCAGGAATCCTGAGTGTGTGACTGTTGGGCCACTCTTTAAATGTAATATTTGATGAGCAGTAGAAAGATTTTTTTGTACTTCTATGTGACGTCAAACATCACGCTTCATAACCAAAAACGCTCTGTAAAATATGACACATGAACATATAATGATCTATTCCATAATTTAAATCATCAGTGCTCGGATCTACCATTGACTGGAGGTAGTTTATTTGCTCTTCAGACAGCAGTGTATTTTCATGCAATATATGGTCATTGGTATCATAGTCTGGATTTTGAGCACCATCGATATCATATTCTGATACAGGCACATCATGAAGAACAGTACTGTTCTGCAACATTCCTTCAGTCCACAACTGGTAAGGAGAACGATGTCCTTCAGTACTCAAGGTGTGGTTATTCCACTGGTGCATGAATTCTGTGACAGATCTATTGATCTTGCCCAAATAAACATAATGAAGAGCATAAATGTGGTACCCTCTTATAGATTCTAATATTCCCTGATTTTCCATCCAGTGAAACAAGTCACTGTAGTAGTGTATGACTACTCTGTTGAGCTCTGCCCACAGCCGCTCAATTCGTTGGTTATGAACACTCCTTCCCGCTATGAAGCTACCTCTATTTACACCCCTCATAGTAATCATAAAGCGGGCAACTCGAATATTCTCTCCCCCTAGATCCCCCCTAACTCGGTATGGTAGTCCAAATTTAGATACTCCATCTTCAAACAGTGTTAAAACTGTTTGGGACAAATTATTTGTGCAACATTTTAAGTAGATGAGAAGTCGACTGAAGCCATCCACACATCCATGGAAAATAAATCTCCATGACACTAGCTTGTGGTTACCATCAATGTGCCTGTGGAAACAATAGAAACTCAATTTAATTACAAATACAAGCTTCAACGTGGATATTTATAATTATGCATGCATGCTGCTGAGATCGGTATTTTCCATCTCTTGTGGCTCCAATAATACAAATGTCCTCCTTGGGTTGTGCTATATTGTAAAATAATAAAATGCCAACTTGAATTATAACTGACAACTGAAAGGAAAACAATTATGAAGTTATTTTTCGTAAGGATAAGGTAGTCAGTAACAAACTTCTTACATGTAAACTACTGTACGTCTATGCAGATATTTGTGGCATTTTTAACCTGTCCTTGACCATTAGGTGGTCTTTTATCACATACAAGCTTGCAGAGGTGGGCCAAAATAAATAATCTACATAAAAAGATATGAATTTAAATAACTATGCAGCACAGGTTGTGTTACATATCTTGTTTGGTAGTATTTGATTAAACTCCTGCGAGCAGCAAGCTTTCTATATGACATATTAGGGCGAGACAATGTCAGGAAATGGTTTGAAAAGAATATGCATACCATAAGTGATTTGGCCCGGGCACATTGTAAACTCTGCGTCTAATTGCTCTTCGTTTTCTTACAGCTCTTCCAACTGGATCTAAAATAGAAAGCCGCTCCCGAACCCTCCACCTTTGCACTCTCACTCCTCTCTGCACAAGACTGCCCCTGACATAGCTTTCTCCAGCATTGGGAGTAAGAGACAAAACGTGTTGTATTTCATCATCAAGACTGTGATTACTCATGTCAGAAAATCTGTTGTGATGGGAGGTATCCATTCCCATTTCTTTTCTTCTGCGATACACAGTAGAAACGGAGACTCCCAGGCATTTTGCAATTGCTTTCCATGAAAATCCCATTTTCCGAAGAAAATCGATCTGGTTACTTCTGATTGAAAATCTAAACACACAATAGGAATTCAATATTGTTAGCGGGTCGCTGTACTAATGTTAGTGTGGCATTATAACACATGGCCATTAAGATCAAAGTGTATGGATAATTTGTATGTAGTCTGTATAGGCAGGTCTACTTAGGCATTCATACAGGAAAGATAACAAACATACTTATCTTAATACATACGTCCTTATTACACCTACGTAATGTATTACAAGAAAACCTGTAGCCTATAAGAGTATTTTTATGTTTTACAGAAATAAGTAGTGTTCAGATTAGAGTGATATGTCTACAAAAGATAGATTTGTGAGGAAATACATTCGGATTAAAAAAAATGCAATATTGAGACAATACAATACAAATCGGGGCAGGGACAAAACCTACCACACGCTGGTCTATATAGTAAAGTAAAGTGTAAGGGTAAGGGCAAGTGCACATTGGCCCTAATCTTAAAAATGATGCCGATGGATATATTTATATTTTCCCATCCCAATACATTCGTATTTATATAATGGCTTGTACTATTCAAAAAGTGTATGTGAATTCTGAACACGATAGAATTATAAAGAGTTAAAAAAAACAACTTTTTGAAATGTCCCGATAACCCTAAACACGAATACCGGGCATTGTCAACATGTAACTCCACAGCACTTCATTGTTTAAATAAGTACATTCATATATGTGTGCATTTCCTTGTAAAGAAAGCTGTACTTTTTACCTTGGTATTCCCACGTGTCCTTGTCTCGCTGCCACGGTTCTGTAGGTAGAGTCGCAAGTATTTACTTGCATAGAGTCAATATTAATGCGTAAAGATTCAACTGCACATTTCAGATCTGTGTGAATTTGTTCAAATATGGAAATCAAACTTGGATGTTGAATATCAGCGTAGAAAAAATAAATAAGAATTGCTGCTATAATTTCGAGATGACTCTCTAGTTTAAGAAACAAAACTTCCATCAGTATTATGTCTCTACGAAGTTCCGCTTGCTCTAGGCGTCTCAAACACGACTTCAAAGAAAGTAAAAACTCCTCAATATCGATTATTGATGCTACACATGTGTTAATCGGCAAACAGAAAAGAAAACAGCAAAACATAAAATTAATAAACGCCATGATAGGATTACCTTCGCCGCTGCACTTCACTTTTCCGACCCCTTTAATTGTATGTGTATATATATATATATATATATATATATATATATATATATATATATATATATATATATATATATTTTTTAAATATCTATGGTATGTTTATACATCATGTATTAATCATTACATGGCTCCTATCACCTGCCAGTTTGTCGACTAAATCAATTACAGATTTCGCGGTCACAGAAGCACATGCATTTGTTGCTGTGTCACGTGTCAATTCTTAAAAAAAAAAAAAAAGTTTGATGTATTCAGTTTGCTGTATATCCACACAAGTTTGATGTATTCAGTTTGCTGTATATCCACACAAGTTTGATGTATCCAGTTTGCTGTATATCCACACAAGTTTGATATATGTTATACCCATTCTGATATATGCTATATCCATTCTGATATATGTTATATCCATTCTGATATATGTTATATCCATTCTGATATATGTTATACCCATTCTGATATATGCTATATCCATTCTGATATATGTTATATCCATTCTGATATATGCTATATCCATTCTGATATATGCTATACCCATTCTGATATATGCTATACCCATTCTGATATATGCTATACCCATTCTGATATATGCTATACCCATTCTGATATATGTTATATCCATTCTGATATATGCTATATCCATTCTGATATATGTTATAGCCAAAAAGTTGAAATTTTGAATTGAACGGCCCCTCATAATCAAGATTGTCAAGATTTTTACACCAGATTCAGCCCTCGACTCCTTTGATTGGACATCAAGTGTGCAGGTACTATTCAAACCGACATGCGATGAGACGTCAAAGTCGAAGATTAATTTAGAAACGGGCGAAAATACAAAACATAATTGGTAACTTAGAAAAAACCGAATGCTTTTAACGGTGTATTTGAAGATATGTATGGAAATACATATCACTCAAAGGACACAATGGTTATTGTAGCCTTTGGAAAAGACGGTACAACGAAATTCGTTATTTAAACCCGGCGTAGTGTTATTTTCATGCACGCGGAAAAAGTGGTGCACTGCGCTTGCTCGCGCATGCCTAAACAATGCATAAACAACTTACGCTAAGAAAGCAGGGAAGCGCCCATTCAAATCTGGTACGTTATGCTGTTTTTGGTCTTTTACATCTTTTTAAATTTAATTTAGTATATTTTCCAGTCATTTACATTGTTGTTAATGTAACATTTACATTGTTGTAAATGGGCTGAGTTGAGTGGGGGACGGAGGGGGGTGATGCTGGGACGCCAGAATCACCGTCGAGCCCTCTTGAGGTGTCGTGGGCTAGTCGACGAAACACTGAGGATGGAAGGTGCCCACTTGAAGACCCCAGAGATGTACCCTACTTAGCTCAGTCCAGACGGTTGTCATGCTGATGCGCTGGGGAGGCCGCACTGTGGTTGATCCCCGGAGCCAGCATCGCAGCCGTTGTGTGTGCTGATGCGCCAGGGAAGCAAAATAAGATGACCCCTGGAGCCAGCATTACACTTCAGCCATTATAACACCAGACAGAAGGATATCTACATCATCATATGGAAGGAAACGTAAATGGATGGAGACACATATGGATCACATTAGTTTACTGTAAAGCTACGTCTTAGTTGGTGCTTATCTTGGCGAGAGCCGAGTTCAAATCAGCATGAAGGTTTAACATCTACTCTCGTGTAATGGAATTTTTTTATCATATATTCCACCGTTAAGAAAATATTACGTTAATATTTATCATATACAATACATTCGGTCTTGGACATTTCTTTTACTCTTGCTTACGGTGGACTTCTCATTTTGTCTTGTTTGGCGTGAATTTTTTTTTTCTTTTTTGAGAAACTGATTGTCTTTTTCTAGTTTAAGTTTGCAAAAAAAAAAACGAATGTATAATGAATGGTAAATGAACCTCTGTTTGACAATTGGAAAACACCCATCAGATCGCAATTGATTGTTTTGATACGTGTACCACATTCTAACACTACACCGGTTCATTGTTTACAAATCATGCACAGAAGCTCGTTCTCTGGTCACAGCGTCACATTTCATTTTGAATTTACCGACTTTAGTTGCTATAAACTAATCCACGTCTAGACGTTACTAGACGTCCTCTGTTTAAACCAATTCTGAGGACATCTGGTTTAGTCCCGCGTGAATCATGCTTTGAACGTGTGTTGTAAAATCGAGACCTATAAGTACTCGACACATTTGCAATGAAAAACAGCAGGATGGACTTTGGGATCTAAACATCAGGTAAGGTAGGTTATTCTTTCTATTATTTCATTTTTATGTTTTATAACTGCACAGTAGTGGTTCTAAATGTGATTATGAGATGAAATACCACTGTTCTTAATAGGGCGATTTCGAGTTCATTGCAAGTTGACTTTTACTTACAGAAACGTTTTTATAAATTATTACCCATCTGCAAAAATCTCCTCCCCATCCTCCCCATCTGACATCATTTGTATATAATCTCGTTGGTTCAATATTGTTGCAGAAGAACTGATTACAAGTTTCAAAGTCTTCAACCACGTCAGCATCCAACCAGAGAGGCCAAGAAAAGCCAAACGTCATGAAGAACCGCAAATGAGCCATTTAATAAAAAAAAATAAAAAAAATGGCCGTGGGTGTTTTGTCTTTGCACTGTGTTATTCAGGACTTTGTCCCATTAGCAGAGCCAATTTTTTTTTTTGGTTCCGGTCCAAAGTCAACATGTTCCTGGTTATCCACATTTCTACTTGAGCAGCAACATGCAGCTCTTAGAACAGTCATAATCGTGTAGTAAGCACACAGTAAGTAGAAGATTATAGTCAAACGCAATTCAGAGGCAAACGTCTTTAGGAGCTAGGACTGTACAATAGAACAGAATAGAGGTTTGGGGAAGATTGGTTCAAAATCAGTACAGATATTGTGTTCACCATGTAGTGATTGTGGGTCAGTTAAATGAAATGTATAATTTAATGACTAGTTTGAGCCCCTTTTCACATGTGTTTTTTGCTTGATCTGGGGGCCCCCTACTTTATCACATTACCTGTATAATCAAATACTGTGCTACAGGTGGTATCGGGCACATTCTCACTTTGCATGATACTGCAGTGCATTAGAGAGACGGAATCAAGACTAAAACCTGCATAGACGTTTAAACCAAATCAACTTTGACTAATTTTAATGAATTCAGCCACGAATAAATCAGAAACTCCGATCCAGTGCTTGCCATCATATGCAATAGAGTAAAACACTGTTTTCAAGTCTACCCGTTACAAGGGCTCTGAGACAGAGTTCAGGTAAGATAAACATGATACATTCCCTTAGAAATCTGTTGTTTCACAGCAGAACGTCACACCGTGTATATGTATGTATATTGCACTGTATATGGAAGAATACAATACAATATAAGGGTAAGTCACAACATACCAGTTTCATGTAGAAAGCATATTCACAAACACAAACTTAACAAAAATATAACCAACTGAAAAAAGCTCTAACTGCTTGCTAGTAAAAAGTCAAATGATAAAAAAAAGATGTTTTCAGCTACAATTCTAAATGCTGAATGACTCAGTATTCCAAATAGAACTGGAGAACGTAATGTCCTCGCATTTTAAGGTTTTAATCATGGATCTACTAATGGTCAGTGGGTTTTGTGAACGGTTTGGTATCGAAATTGTAACTGAGCCTGTTTTGCACCATTTCAATATTTAAGCGATAATGACCTGAGGACACACAGCTGTCATTATATGCCTGTTAGAGACTGACACCCAACCCCCCCCCTCAAAGAATTAACACAAAAACAGGTACCAGTGTAACACGGCATCGCCACCGATCAGGTGGTCCGGTCCAGTACCCTTGGGCACTATAAAATGTAGTCCAACTACAGCAGTCCTGTAATAGCAACAGGCTAATATATTTTTGTTTAACCCACTTTCTTTGGTCACACAGGTTCGAGGCATCCACAGAGGAAAACAGCAGCAGAACACACCAGACGAGACAAGCAGGTAAGTAATTAATTGTTTATTCTAGGTACAGGCAAATGTTAAAAGGAATATGAATTAATAAGCAGTCAAGCCACGATTTCAGTAACCGCCCCCTAGCCAGGTCATCGGTTCCCGGATGTGGTTCCAATCTCCTGCTCCCCAATTTAACAATTAATTTGATCCAATTCACCTCAACCACAACAGGGGGCGTCACTCCACCACCGAGCCCAACCTACAACTAAGGTGTCTAGCCGGACAGTTTTCCGTTGGCGTTAACTGGTACCCCCGCTGGTCAGTCTCCACCAAGGTAGCGTTTTGCGTTGCACACCATCAATGGTCCGATGCCGCCTCCAATACAGGGGCGATAGTTGTCCCTCTTGGGCACTCCTACTCGGGACAGAAAAGTACAGATTTCAAATCCTATTAACCACTTCCTATCACTCTCAATCCTTGTTCCAGTTCAGGAGGACTGTGTATTTTAATAGATACTAGACTAATTATGTATCTGCAACTATAAACACATTGAATGCGTAAAGAAATACTCCTAATTGTACTAAACACTAAAATCATCAGTTAACTGAATAAATTACACTCAAATAGTAAAAAAAAAAACAGCTAAAATTATACAGTATTTAAAACCAATACTAATACAATTAGAGGGTTTTATAAGCCGGGTACAGACAACAAACCAAGGATTAAATATACTTGTGCAATGAGCACAGTATAACTAAAGTGCAGGCTGCTTAACTCCTTCATTAGAGAAGTGCTTCAACCAACACAAAGTCACTCTTGTTGGTATAATTAGTGATTCAATCAGCAGAATGCATAAGACAAACAGTATACTTGTCAAAAAAAGCGTAATTACAATACAGTTTGCTTAATTTCCCCTTGGTGCTTCAGCTGGGTGCACAAGACCGACTAGAAAACAAATATACTTGCGTGGTGACCCACAACTGTAATTAAGTTACAATGTACTTAACGTTTCTTTAGCAATTGGTCTTAGTCGCTGCAAGTTAACTGCTTCGCTTCCACTTTTCAGTTGTAATTATTACTCTCCCGGTCTCGTCTCTCTGACACACCCCGCTGCTTGCTTCGGCTTGCTGGTTCTAGCTGCTACCCAGGTGCAGCTTCTCCACCTCTCGTCTCTATCCGCCTGCCTCTCAGCTGCTTTACCCTCACTCCACTTTTATGCGGTTTGCTCTTTCTCCTCCCAGTTGTCGTTCTCCTGTTTGTTTTCCTCTCTTTGTGCCTCTGCCTCTGCCTCTGCCTCTGCCTCTGCCTCTGCCTCTGCCTCTGCCTCTGCCTCTGCCTCTGCTCCCTGCTCTTGTCTGCTCCTCTCTTCTCCGCTCTCCAGGCAGGTTATATATGCGGTAATTCAATTGGCTGCACCTGTAGGCAATCTGAATCATCTCATTAGCGTCCCCATCACTAACAACACTCCCATATGTGTGTGTGCCGGGTGGAAACAAAATATCGCAAAAATCATAACGTGTTCACACAAATCAAAATAGTGTTCTTAATCAATCCACACAGTGCAATAATAATAATAATAATAAATAATAATAATAATAATACAAAAGGAAAACACAACACAATACCCACACATAATAAACAAAATACAAATCAGTCTTTGTCACCCGTGACACCAGTACCAAGTTGCTCTTCAATGACAAACTTCTGTATTCTTTTCTCTAAACATATGTAAATTTGCGCTCCCGCCAAGCTAGTGAATATGGTCTGTGTGTAGTGTGCTGCTATGCAGTGCGTGTAAACAAAGGCCAAGACGAAGATGTAAAATAATTATCTGTTTATTTAATCAGTATCCAAGAAAGTTAGCGTAGTTGGTCACAGTCCCAGTCCACAAATATTACTCACAGAAAAAACATTTCCAGAGTAGTGCAGAACTAGTAACTCAAGTGAGAGAAAAAGCGTGATGGGAGCTTGCCGTCTTCGAAGCAACAGCACAGACTGCACATAATAATCCACTTATCTGGTTACACACAGATAAATACAGAGAATGGTAGGTCTTTGCTTATTGACTGTAAACTGAAAGGTAGTCTACAAGAACAGATAAACCTGGTTTAGCCAGGGAAAAAAATACACCTTTACTCAGTGCAGCTAGGTTACTTGAATGCAGGAAAAAGATATGATTTATAAAACTATTCCTGGTTACAACCAGACTGAAACAGATTAATTTAACCCCCCCCCCCCCTTAATAGGGACGAGGAGTAATGTTAATAAAACCAATACAATGTAGAAACTGTTATTTTAAAGCATTGGTTGACATGCTTTTGGAAACTTCATAGCCCTCAGTATAGTGTGAAGGTATGAAATTTACATCTAGTTTGACAATAACAATGTTTGGAGGGATAATGTCACCTTTGTATTACACATATGGTGTACAGCAGTACTCCCAATTATCATTAACATCAGTGTAACACCAGTTGTAATCTTTACCATATGCACCACATTTGTGGTCAGATCGACACAATTTACCATTTGTTGCCTCATGCGGATCTTCTGTAGTACAACAATAATCCCATTGTTTGTCGTCAATGTAACACCAATTATACGACTTTCCATAGGTACCACATACATGGTCGTGATGACATGGTTTCCCTTTGAGAGTTGTACCTGAGGCTAAAGGGGGAGTACAGTAATCCCACGACCCATCCGGTGTGTGACACCAATAATACGATTTCTCATAGGTAGCGCACTCCTGATCAGGGAGGCAGGACTTGCCCTTTATAGTCACAGTTGAATATTGGGGGGAACATACAATCATCTCACTGAAAGAGCTACAGGTAAAACTCTTTCTCTCATGACTATACATACATGGAGTTGCACAGCATAGTTTTTTCCCATTTTCTGTGTTGCATTGTCTGTTACCATCTATTATTTCACACGTTTCACCTTCCAAGCACCGAGTACCATCTGCGGTAATAATAGATTTTGTGGCAGATTTTTCTGGGACGAGAGTACAGACATACTGAGCCGTGTCTGAGCTATGTTCCTTGTTAGTTTTGGCTTTAAGTACACAGGCCTCATTTTCAGCTGACTTTAATTGTTCATTGCCCTGAAACCAATCCTGCCTATTTCTGTATTTCATTTCAATGTTTATGTCCTCTATAAAAACGCTGTCAGAAAAATACAAGGTACCTTCTTGCGTTAACTTTTTAAATAGGATACTCTCCCATTTACTTTTTGCCTTTGAGCTGAAACTGTCTGTAACAGCTTTCTTCAGAGAGTCAGGGATAAAAACATTGAAGCTGAACTGTACCAACATTTCCCTGTCTTTCGGATTAGAGCAGTTATTGTCAAAGATGCTCAAGTCAGTTGTATTGTAGTGTTTGTTTAACCTTTTAACTAGCTGCTCGACTGTAAAGGACTCTATTGTACCATGGGGCAAGTTCTCACCCATGTAGGCTATGGAAAATGAGTCCTCTGGATCCACAGCATCAAAACACAGAGCTGTCCACACGTGGCTGGGCACCGCGACCATGTTGAAGTCCCACACCATGTTTTCAGTGTGCACTTCTTTTTCTGGTATCAGTTTACCGGAAGGAACCACACCAGTAACAAAGTATGCTGTTCCTTTGCCAGCAAAAGGCATTAATAGGCTTTTAACCCAATCCTTATACTTCTGCCACTGAACTCGATTGAAACATTGATCCAGGGGCACTGCGTTAGTGAGCGTGAAAGTGGTCATTCGCTCTTTATTACACTGGTATTCGCTTGGGTTCAGCTGGCTACAGTTAAAGTCTGTGTGAACATAAAAATCACTGATGGCTTGTCTCTCTTTGTAGGCGTTTTTGTTTTGTCCTGGATGAATCATGTTTTCCTCCTCTTCACCAGAAAGCTAAAATGACCAAAAAATATGTATTTCAGTTAACAGTACAAGGATACTAGATGCATTAAATGGTACAAAAGCTTCTGTTTAGCGATGCTAGCGTGTCTTTTCATTAAAAGAGAGGATTCAGGTTTTGGACTCGCTCTTGTGTTTTCTGAGTTGTTTTCTTTTCTTAGCTTCTTTAAGAGATATTTACATTTTTTTTCTTTGGTTTTCATCTCTGCAAACTCCTGCTCAGCCCATTTTAAAATTAACTGTCGACACTGTTACATTGTCAGACAATTGTCGATTGGTTTTGCTTTTGTTAAGTGAACTGGGGCTGAAAGAATTTGGGGGAGATGCCGGGGTCTGTAATTTTAGGGCTTAGGATACACTATATTTAGGGCTTATGATTTTCGGTTTTAACCAATAAAAGACCCCGATACAAAAAAAATGTAATCGCTGGCTAGCCAATATACACCGGAAAACACTGGAAAAACAGTGGAAATGGTTAATCTGTTTACGTTGACTTTACCCTTTTCCCATAAAAAAAAAAAAAACTACTACAAAAATAATAAATACATTTCCCAGTGCTGCTGGGCAATGTCCCGCCTTCCTGACTTGTATCTGTCATTGATTTGTTCTGAATACTTTAAACCCGCCCCAACAACTCAGTGACAGCACATTCCTACATTTCTATTGGAGACTCCACTTGCGAGATTTAAAACGAGATTACAATCAGGACTTAGCAGGATTTAAAGCTGTATTACAGTTAAGATACGGAGGACTTAAAACATTAAAAGAATTGTGGCGAAATGTACAAAAATGCCTACACACAAAAACCCCAGAAGAATGTGCCTGTGACCATAGGGATTTTGTTGTGGAAGACAGCAAAGGAAAGAAGGTACAACTTAAGTGTGCAAGTACTGTGGAGTTACTATACATATTTCGACACAAAAAAAACGCTCAAGCATTTTGGAAAGTAACCGAAAACACTAATTTCATACAGTATATCAAAAACGAAAACCCAGAAAAAAACGATTTACATAAAACTTGAAAATAACTATGAATAAGCACCGAATAATACAATTAATAAAACCTGAAAAACAGAAGCCCTAATTATATTGTATAAAAGACTCCAAAAAGGGCTGGCGATCCCCTAAATGTTACATTTCAGTAATCCAAACACTACAGTTTATCATTATGTTTACGTTTACGAAATTAAAGCGGATATGAATATATCTTTGCATGAACAACTGATTCATGAATATATATCTCTTTGCCCTATATCAAGTTTTGCATAGTAACATTAATGTACATGGGCCCATACACTTATGTATCTAGCTTAACTTTGAAAATGTGAAATTATTTATTACAAGTTGATATCTGTGCTTAATTTGAATAAAAAGAATTAAAAACTTTAATTAAAGCAGATTGATTTTGCTTGTTCAAAATACAGCGAGGAGGCATTTTGTTTAGACATGCAGACATTCATTGGTAGATAATGACCTGAAATGCTGCATCTTGATTGGCTGACGCAGTGGCCAACGTTGCATTAGGTTTATAATATGTGGTAGGCTAGCCTCTTAGATTAATGATTTCAAGACAGACCACACAGTATTATGTTTAATGTTATTGTATATGATTTTGATGAAGTCCCCACCATGCATCACAGCAGAAATCGGCTTCAAAAGAACCTATTTCTAACCAAAACTACCACTTGAATACAGTCTTCCAAGACCACCATGAAATCATAAAATGATCTGCAGCAGAGAACCTTTTATTGTACTGTTTCATTCTTTTTTTCTCGGTTACGAAGTTAAAACACTGATGCGTTTGCTGCTCTGATTTATTGCAATGTATTTTTGATTCACAGACGAGCACATCCCAAGCACTCATGTATTTCAGTACCCTTGCGGATTGCAATTCATACAAGTCTCCAATAAAAGTTTCGTATCGATTGCTTTCTCTGTGGTCCCATCTATTGGGAACACATTTTACGCATTTTTATCTTCAAAAGTAAAGAAAGACAAAAGGTGTTAAATTATAACAAAATTACATTTGAAAAATAGATTTAAAGGTATGCTTACAAAAATACACAATTGTGCCAATTAACACATCTGTTGCATTCTGCTTGTTAAAATAAGTACAGGACATCTGCCAGTGCCTGGCTGTGTGCACCCAGAATAAAGAGTTACGAATTATTCAAGAGGGGTCAAAATGCTTCGAGCTTTCATTGAATTTAGCCTTTCAATACATCAACAGATTTATACATGCAATAAATCAATGCATCATTTTTGTTTTTTTTTTAATAAAAAAAGTCTCACCTGAGGTTCAATAAACCATGTTTGGGGTCTGGCTGTACTCTCACATGGATCAAAATTGAATTGGTAAGCACTGTAAATTGGTATCCTTTTATCAGTGCTATAAAGTGTAGCAAAGTCATATTTATCATTGTATTTCTGACATATTCTGACATAATTTGGATCTAATCCTGTTGGTTCGATATTATTGTAGAAGAACTGATTACAAGTTTCAAAGTCTTCAACCACTTCAGCATCCAACCAGAGAGGCCAAGAAAAAACAAACGACACGAAGAACAGCAAATGAGCCATTTCAAAAAAATGATTTAACAGAGATATGCAGATAAAAGTTTGGTCCAGGAGAACTTCTGCCTGAGACAATGGCCGTGGGTGTTTTGTCTTTGCACTGTGGTATTCAGGACTTTGTCCCATTAGCAGAGCCACCTTTTTGGTTCTGGTCCAAAGTCAACATGTTCCCAGGGGCGTAGACAGGAATAGATTTTTACAGAGGCAAAAATCTAATTTTTGTTTTAAAAAACAAACAACAACCCCCCCCCCCCCTGCATATCCTGTATAGGTTACGAAGATGAAAGTTATCATCTTATAAAGCCTGGAGACTATTAATGCAAACTCCATAGCAATATGTGTCGCTAACTCTTTAGCCAGTGACCCACCTTGGATGATGTTTGAAATTTCATGACCCATATTCTTTAAAACAAATTGGCTCCCAGCAGGACCACACCAACCTAAAATTACCCTATTCACACTGTTAGAAATATGTGATATTAAAAGGATGAGAAGAATATAACTTATAAATATGAATAAGTAGATGGATTTATACGTTCATTGAGAGACATGCGTTTGGTTCACTGCTACTGAAGTTAATGCTGAAACTGGTGACACTGATGCTACAGCTGGAACTGGTAAGAATGCAAAACTCCTCTATTAACAAAAAACTCATCTATTAACAACAAAACAGCATACCTTAAATTGAAATTCAATTTACCCTAGGTGCGGAAGTTCTTTATTTCAGCTGTGTACAAAAAAACAGTTTCCCTTAAGTTGAAATTCTGTTTACACTAGGGTACGCAAGGTCTTTATTTGAGCTGTGTACTTTTGCTCCACAGTTTATTTAAATACGTTTTATTTGAACTGTGCAAGCACAAAGTGTCAATCATTCCCCTCAGCCTCGCCCACTTCCATCGAGGAAATCGGGGCTTGCTCTTGCTGTCTGCCGACACGTTCAGCCAATCACAGCTAACTTTAGTTGGAACCCAAAACCGACACTCAACAGACGTGTTCTGGGTGGGGGCTCCGAGCGTTACAGAAGGAACGGGCTGAAGTTAGTTACTTATTCCCAATTCAAGGCTGAAGTTAGTTACTTATTCTCAGTTATGTAGTGAAAATGACCTCACATTCTAAGAGGGAAATCACATTGATAGTCTAGATGTGCCACCTCAAGTAGGGTATAATTTTAAAGCTTGAGCATTTCTCTTTAACATAATAAAGTAGATTGCAGAGTGGCACAAGTAGGCATTCACCGGCTATGCTGTGAAATACACCCCTCCCCCTTCTTTTCCTGCATATTAGAGCACATTGTGAGGGCTTTACCACCTGAAGCTGGGTGTGATGTTGAAGGTTAAGTAATTGTCTTGTGAATAGAGTATGGTGCATAGTGGCATGTACAGTACTAATATGTAACTAACTTCAGCCCTTGAATCGGGAATAAGTAACTAACTTCAGCCCGTTCCTTCTGTAACGCTCGGAGCCCCCATCCAGAACTCGTCTGTTGAGTGTCAGTTTTGGGTTCCAACTAAAGTTAGCTGTGATTGGCTGAACATGTCGGCAGACAGCAAGAGCAAGCCCCGATTTCCTCGATTTTCAAGGTGAAAAGGTTCCATCTTGCCATTACTCTTGGGGTAGTGCAGGGAGGCACGGATGTACTTTGTTCCACAAGGCTTCGGGAAATGTTCAAAGACATGACTGACATAACTGTTTGCCATTATCAGTCACAATCTCAAATGGATATCCGAAGCGTGCAAAGATTTCTTGTAGCTTTGCTGCAACTGTAGGTGAAGAAATTTCTTTAACTACAACTGCCTCAGGATATGAAGAGTAGTAATCGATTACTGTGAGCACATAATCGTGTTTTATAGGACCAACAGGATCGATTTCTAGCTTTGTCCAAGGACGTGGTGGTATGGTTGCAGGGGTTGGTCGTTTTGCAAAGGCTGATTCAGCACACAAGCACAACAATTTCTAACCAAACATTCCATGTTTAAGTCCATGTTTGGCCAATAAAATTTACTGTGCAGATTTTGTTTTTTACGGACAATGCCCTGATGTGTTTCATGTGCTAACTGTAACACTTGATTGACTTTAGTAGTTGGTAGGACAATGTGATTCCCTCAGAGAAGCAAGCCTTCATGTGTTGAAAGCTCAGTTGAACACATGTGATAATGTTTTAATTGCTCAGGTAAGGGGTTTGGCCATAGTCCTGTTTCCACAATCAAGTAAAGTTGTTTAAGAACAGGGTCCTGTTGTGAAGCAACTTTCAGCTCATCTAGAGATATTGCTTCCAAGTCACTTGTATATATGGAAAGTACTTTATGCACATAGTCCTCAACTATGTCACATGATTTAGTCTCTGGCAATGGTAAGCGTGACAAGGAGTCAGCTGCATTTGTTTTCCCGATGATGTGTTCTATTTTGTAGTCGTAAGGTTGTAGTCTCCAGCCTAGACGTTGAATTCTTGGAGGTAAGATTGTCAACTTTTCTGGGTTAACTTATGAATCAAGGGCTTGTGATCTGTTTGTAATGTAAATTTGCTCCCCAGAGATGCATTCGGAAATGCTCTACAGACCAAACACATCCAAGTGCGTCTCGCTCTATCTATGAATAACGTCTTTCTGTGGCTGTAAGAGAACGACTGCCGTAAGCTGTCTAGAACCATCCTGCTTTGTTTGTAACAGTATAGCTCCTAACCCCACAGGACTTGCATCGGTTATTACTACTGTTGGTGCACCTAGTTTGTAGCAAGCAAGGCATTCATTAGTTAGGGCTAGTTTCAATTGTTTGAAAGCAGAGTCTGCTTTGGAATTCCATACGGAGCATACGGAGTGGTTCTGAGATATTAGCATAATTTGGAATGAATTTCATGAGGAAACCACAAGTTCCTAGAAATGAGCGCAGTATTCTCTGGTCTCGGTGCCTTGATAACAGCATCTACCTTTTTGGGGTCAGGCTTGATCCCTTTTGCTGTTACAAGATGTCCTAGAATTTCAATTTCCTTCAATCCAAAACTGCATTTATCATTATTCAGCGTTAGTCCCTTGTCTTGAAACCGATCGAAAACTTTCCAAAGTCTTTGCTCTAGTTCTACTTCATTCTCAGCCTAGACAACAACATTGTCCATGTACCACACTGCTGCCACATAGCATGGAGTCCATGGCTCTCTGGTAAGCTTTAAGAGCACTGGAAAGTCCAAAGGGAACCTTACAGAACCTGTAAGAACCATGATGTGCGATGAAGGCTGTCAGATTTCTTGATTCTGGAGACGGGTCTACCTGCCAAAATCCTTTTCTAGCATCTAGCTTTGCAAAAACTTTTGAGCCTTGCTTTGCGTGCAGAATGCTGTCAATAGTAGGTATTGGGTGGCGTTCTCTAACCATGGCTTTATTGACTTCTCCGATGTCAACACAAAGTCTCACCTCTTTACTGTCTTTCTTAGGCACTAGCAGAATATTTAATACTCACTCTGTCCCTTCATGCACGTCTTCATTTATTCCTTCATCTAGCATTTTATCAAGTTCTTGATTGGCAGCTTCCACCATAGCATATGGAATGTGTTGCAATCCCTGGGCTACAGGTTGGACCATCTCATCAACTGGAACTTTTGTGGCTGCATCAGAATCTGAAGCAGTGTCTGAATTTGACTCATAAACAGCTCGCACAGGCTTACCTGTGCTTTGGTTTTGTGTTTATCACTGGTTTCTGTCTGCTTGCTGCTCCGTTTTATTTTTCTTTCTGCAAACTCGAGCCAAGTGTCTGATCTTTTTACAGTACAGGCATTTTGCATTTCTTGCTCCGCATTTATCTTGTGTGTGCGTTGATAATCCACAGTGGTAATGGCATTTTGCTGCTCGTTTCCATTCCCGCTGTATTTTTTGACTGATTCCATGTGTTATGTTTGTTACTGCGGTTGTTTCTGCCAGCAGACTGTCTAATATAATTAACGTGATTTGATCCATCTGGCCTGGCTGAAAGTACTTTCAATTCTGCTTGTGCAGATTCAAAAATTCGAGCTACTGTGATAGTGCGTTGTAATGTTAAGCCTTCTTGTTGCAGTAATTTCACGCAATCCTTTGAAAGCACACTTTTCCACTACCTGATCTCTAATCATATCTGATTCAAGTGTCCCGAATTCACATGATTTGGCTAGTTCTCTTAATGCAGTCACAAACAAATCTATTGATTCATCTGACGACTGTGTTCTTTGTCTAAACTTCTGTCTTTCTAACACAATGTTTCTTCATGGTGTAAAGTAAGCATTCAAGGCTGTTTTCACTTGTTCAAAAGTACCTTTTTCTCCTGGTAAGTTAGAAAAAATCTGCTGCTCAGGAATCCCCAGGCAGTGCAGTAATGTTGCTCATTTCACCACACCTTCTCCTTCATTCAAGCCACTTGCAGTCTCGTAAAAAGAAAGATTCCATCCACACTTTATATTCTGTGTATAGCTCCATGGAGTTCATGTTAAGAGGCACTGGTGGTGGCAGATTCGGATTTACATGGTAGTCGCCATCTTACTTGTTCTCTTCTCTATCATTAACTCCACCCACCACTAGGTGTCTCTAGACGTCACTATACTACAGATTTTGCCATTGTGCAAGAAAAACATTGATTTATCAAAACACATCGCAGCTTAACATCACACAGGACTGTCAGCAGAAAAACTAAATTAATATATGAAGAAATAAAATCATTAAACATTCTTACCTAGAGTTAGCGTCTTCTGAAAGAAATGTGTTAAGATTGGTTTCTTTGTTTCATCTTTGAGTATGTACAGTACCGAACCGCTCACTAAATAATATACTGGATTGCTGCTCCAGGGGCTGTACTATCGAGAACATAAAATGGGATCGGATCCGAATTCACTGGAGTCGGATCATAAGAAGGTGTTGTACTAAGGGGAGCTGGATCAAGCTCCACTGATCTGTAATCTTGATCCAATTCTGGAGCTACACATAGCGTAACTATGGAAACTGACCAATGAGAAGCGAACATGTCTGTGTGGCGCGAAGTTTCAATACCCCGGCTGTCAAATGTGTATACAACCTGAGATCACAGTAATGTTACGAAGAAATGGGAAATAAAAAAATTATAATATAAAAACATGTTGATTATGCCACTCTTAAAAATGAAAGTGGGCACATTATTAAAAATAAATCTTTAGATATATTATTATTATTATTATTATTATTATTATTATTATTATTATTATTATTTTATTATATATATATTTTTAAATGTACCTTGCTGATTTTTACCGAGGCGGCCACCTCGGCTGTCTCAGTGTACGCTACGCCCCTGGTTCCTGGTTATCCACATTTCTACTTGTTAATTGTGCAACAACATACACCTCTTACAACAGTCAGAATTGTGTAGTAAGCGCACAGTAAGTGGAAGATTATAGTCAAATGCAATTCAGAGGCAAACGTCTTTAGGAGCTAGGACTGTAGAATAGAATAGAGGTTTTGGGAAGATTGGTTCAAAATCAATACAGATATTGTGTTCACCATGTAGTGATTGGGGGGTCAGTTAAATAGTCCCTTTTCACTAGGGGAGGTTAGGTTATACGATTAGGTCACTAGGACAGGTCCCTGAATGGCTCAGCTGGTAAAGCTGGTCAATGGTGTGCAGGGTGAGTCGTACAATCAGGGAGTGCAGGTTCACATCCTGGCTGTGCGAAGTCTACGGTCTTCACATGGGATTCCAGAGAGACGTCACATTGGCTCTGGCGCTCCTGCAGGTTAGGAAGGCAAAACCAGCAGGGACTGTTTCTCCTCATTACACCAATATGAAAAATAGAAGAATTGTTATTTAGAAAGCCAGAAATGACATGTTGCATATGACAGATTCTTCAGTAATTTTACAATACATAGCATTACATTTGCCTCAATTTCACTAGCTTTCCAGAACAGCTGTTAATAATTCTTCAGTGAAGTTAACGTCATCATTTTTTGACATATACAGTTTGCTCCTGTATCTAACATATATTTTAATAACTGTAACTGCCCATATCTATGATCAGCATCAGGTCTGTAATAATATTTAGATTTTTTTTTCTGGGGTAATACTGCCACCCAGTGAGGATCAATAGTACTGATTTGCACCAAAACACATATGTGAATACAACCTTCTCTGGGGATACACATATGGCTTTGCAGCAACCCTACTCTTCCAGCAGGGGGCATTGCAGCAAAAGAAATACATTTTCTAGTAAGAAAAAAAGAATCCTAATGTTCACTTGCTTTAGATGTGCTGTAACATATTCACTACATCACATACAATTATCAATAATGAAAATAATGAGTGTGACATCTGTGTACCAGTAGTGGCAGTGATTGATTGTTATGCACTGATAAAATACCTCATGTTTTAAAATATAAAATCCTCCTACCCCTTGTGAACTGGAGGCTGGCTTGAAATGAGATGACAGTACACCTGAATAGCCATCCATTCTAGGAAAAGTAAAGGCAGGCAATTGTTTTTCATTTAGGTCTGTTTTGTAGTTGTCAGTTTTTAGCTGGTGTTTTCACAGAAAGGGTTTCCTGTTTTGCAGGCGCTCAATGCCAGCAAACAATAGCGGGAAGAGACTCACTCTCCGTCTAGACAAGCAGCTCTCGCTTCCTTGCTCTGCATTGTTTGGGTGGTTCAGAATGTAAATTCTCTTTATGAGAATGCTGGTAAACAGTGGATCCCCTGGAGCCCACTAAATAAAATGGAATACGCTATACAGAGACCTTTATAATACTTGGTAAGGCTTTGACAAGCTGCAAATATTATCCCTTAAAAACAGTTGAAACTCTACCTCAGACAAAATGTATATGACTCTATACTTATGCAGTCAAATTAAGTGGCTGGATCTGGGCAGAGACTGAAACTTAGTAGAAGGTGTCTGCAAAAAAATAGCACATCTCCTTTCCCATTTTGATCTACATTTTGATACTAGTGTAATGTACTGTTTGTGAAGGTGAAGGACAGTGGCAACAGGCATCCAGATTCTCTCATAACTTGGGAAACACACCTCAATACTGACTTGAACACTCCAGCCATTTCTTCCTGTTTTAAAACAGAAACTGACACTCATGCAGAATGAGGTGATTTTTTTTTAAATGGAGACAAGTCATTTTACTTTTGACTAGATTTAAACTCAGACCCCCAGCGACGAAAGCCACAGAATTACCCCTCTACTAATTGCTGATTTCTGATTTAATAATCAGCATACTGTAGAGTTGCTGTGAACGTGCATGTGACTTACATGTAACACTACCGACTCTGCTTCAACATGGTGCCCAAGCGGTTTTATGTCATTTTAATGACCACATCAATCATATTCACTCTTGTGAGAGATTTCTTTAGTCAAAGTTTTTTCAAACCATGGTTGGGAAATAGTCGTCATTGTGCCCAAGTTATCTTCCCAGTCCCATAGATCACGCAGAGAGGAGATAAACATGCCAGTGAATGATAAATAAGGTTAAGCTGAATATAAATAGAAATGGAATATAAAGAGACTTGTGTCCTTAATGCCCTCATTTCTGATTACCCCTGTACTGGAAGATTTGTATCGTCTTCTCTGAAATCTAGCGCCCATCTTAAAATCATTGTACCCCTATAGCACTGTTTCCTTCGTTAGACTGGTATCACTGATAGCTGATGAAGTTACGGCTTCACGAACACAGCCCATATTTATGTCAATATCCTTTTCCTTGTCTTCACAGATCCCTGTCAGCACATGGATTCATCTGGAGAACTACTTATCTAGTCATGATGAAACTTGAAAAGTACCTTCTTTAGCACAGCTGTAAAGAATATCAGCATCTGGGTGTAAAGGGAGGCATCTCTCTCTGTCAACAGGCTCAGCATCAGATATACCTTTTACACTGATGTACCTTTGCAGTGTACTTTGACCGCCAGGAAGTACATCATAGCTGACTTCCTCTCTGCGTCTAACTTTTTTTTTTTATTTATCAACATTTGAAAATGTAACTTTCAGAATCTAATCATAAGCTTCTCATATCGTTTTCCCGTTCTTCTAAAACAGAATATGAAATCAAACAATGTGTATTAACTTACAAAGGGTACGTTTTATTGATTTTATTTTACTAGTTTCAATGTCTTTAAGAGGAGACTTAGAACAGAGGGAAGGAGATACTCCTTCACAAAGAGAGTGGCGAGAGTATGGAATAGAATCACGTGGATTCTTTAAAACTCAACCTGACAAAGTTTTTAGATGAATCATATACAAGGAACTGGACAAGTTTAGATGGGCCAAATGGCCTCCTCTCATTCATAAATGTTATGTATTTTTTGTATCAAAGATGCCAGCAGCTTGTCCACACCAGTAGGTGATCAGTCATAGTTATATTGTTGTCTGCCTCATTGTTTATCTCATGATTTGTTTATAATCCCATCCTGTTATTTAGACTGGTCACATTTTCCAATACTTAACAACATGAAATTCTATTTTATGGTAGATGACTCAATAGTCGTTGCATTTTGTTGTAACTATTCATACACATCAGGCAGGTATTAATTAAAACTAAAAGAAACCTGATTTAAAAAGTGTTCATTGCGAAACACAGACACGTTATTGGTCCTGTTTGTCTTTCATCAGTTTGATATAAAATCATTTTTCACAAACATTGATTGGTTCTGTTTTTAGATTTAAAATGTAGCAGTTTTGTAAATGACTGTAAATGAAAGGGTTTTTTCTTTTACAATTCCCATGATAGAAATGATAGAACTTTAACTGGAGAAAAATAGAAAACATTTGTTTGAAATTAATATCTCAACCCGTTAGGTCTTTATCACACAGAAACCAAGTATTCACATGACACCAATATCATAGGTAAGGGTACCGTTATATTTTCACATGGAGTTTCCACAACACTGGAAATATGAAGTTGCAATATGAAAGGCTTGTTTTGAGATTTTAGCAGTTGAAGCAGCATTGTTTTAAACTACGCTGTCAGGAAAGATTAAATATCCCTTACCGGGTAGAACAGAAGACTAATGACCCTCCCTCCGCATCTATAGAACGACTTATCCTTCTGAGAACCTTCTTCACCATAAATTATAACATGCACCACAATCTTCTGTCTGTTTAACTGTCTTTCTGAAAGTCATTTTACCATTTGCATATATCTGAGAACCTTTTGTCCAATAGAAGTGAAACTTGAAAAGGGCCTTCTTTAGCACAAATTATAGATTATATCATAGTATCAGATTATATGAACACTGTCTGTCTGTATGTCATACTTACATTTTTTTGTATCTCTCTAAGAACCCCTTGTCAAATTCTGATGAAACTTGCTGAGGGCATTCTTTATCGAGACTATTGCATGCAATCGGGGGATATATGGAGGCACCCTGGTTACCTGTATGACACACTGAATTTTACATGTACCTAGAGAAGTGATTATTTGACTGATGAAACGTCATAATCTTAAATACTTTTGCCAGGTTGCTATGGCAGCATATAATAGGAACGAATGCAAACACAGCAAACCTGACTTATTTCAAGCCAAGACCTTACAATAAAAAAAGTCCCAGTGTTTAGCTGTAGTTGGTCCAGGTGGTTGCCATTAAATGCGCTGGTACTGCAATCCTAAAAAAAAACAAGCACACACCATACACTCCAATCAGTGAGCTGTGAACTTTTTTTTTAAAGCTGGCTTGACAGTTTTTGAGTTATCTGACCCTTACAGGTGTGAGTATAAAACAAGCCCCATAGCCTGTCATTCGACCTGTTTTCACACGTGTAATGAGAGATGACCTCTCTAATATGTTTTCAGGCACACTGGTAAAGCCAGTTAACAGTGCAGGTGAGATCATTAACAGGATCACTGGGCTGAAGCACAAGGAGTTGTGGAACAGATCTTTTCCTCAGGGAAGGCTTAAAACTTTATGTCCACATCAAGAATAATTCCAGAGAGGTTGCTTTAGAATCCAGGTCCTGTATCTGTGTGATAAGAGTGCATTTGTGCTGGGAAGCACATTCACTTTAATACACTTCTAGTGTTGGTCTTTGGTTTCAGACAATCATTTACACCTTTTGATATACACTGACCGGCCAAAACAAACACGTCAACGAGTCAAATAGAAGTCAGAGAGAAGTGTTTTTTTTTTGTTGTTGTATTTTTGCAATATTTCACTGGATAGTTACACTTAGAAGTGTTTTAAAATGAACGGACGTCCCAGGGCGTTGTGTGACACGAGACAAAGTCGAGTGCCTCCAACCCCCGAGAAGTCAGTATATTCGACGTATACAGACGCCCTGAAGGGCCTTATTGCATTTATAATCCAGGTTTTGTTGCTGTCTTCCTGTTCATTTAATTGTTCTTCATCCAAATCGGCATGTCTACTTACCTTTTTTGCAGGTAATTAGTCACTCAGTTTCATAGTTACAGTTGTACATCTGTAACTGTAAAAGCAAGATGGCTACCGATACTTTAAATTCTGTTAGGCAGCGCAATGATTTAGGATATGTGACAAGATTCCAACTGTCCGTATCCATCCAATATACGGACAGCTGGAACCTTTCTCGTCCAATCACACTGCTTGTTTCACGTTCCATTGCCAGTGTGGAGTAATGGTTAGTGCTCTGGACTCTTGACCGGAGGGTTGTGGGTTCAATCCCCAGTGGGGGACACTGCTGTTGTACCCTTGAGCAAGGTACTTTACCTAGATTGCTCCAGTAAAAACCCAACTCTATAAATGGGTAATTGTATGTGAAATAATGTATAATGTGATATCTTGTAACAATTGTAAGTCGCCCTGGATAAGGGCGTCTGCTAAGAAATAAAATAATAATAATATATATATAATTTCCTGAGCAACAAAAAACATTTGTAATATTTTGTGGGTGTTCAGAAAAATTGTTTCAACACTGTTTTAAATTTTTATATATATATATATATATATATATATATATATATATATATATATATATATATATATATATATATATATGAAAACATTTTTATTTACAAATCTGTTGTAATTACAAACACCTAAGAGCGTACTAAATTGCTTTTCAAGACTGAGACCATCATTTGTTTTCACTTGAATGCAGCTGTGTGGCACGTTTTTAAACCAGACAAAAATGAATGTTATTATATTACAGCAGGACTGTCTACAGTGGTACAGTAGTAATGGGAGCAGTGCATTAAAAACGGAGGGTGCTGTACTTTAGGTTTTTTTTTTATGTAGTTAATCCACAATTAATCTAGATGTGCCTGTGCTGCACAAGAGACACAGGAATGTATTCTATTACAGCAAACTGCCTACAGTAGTGCTGTGCACCACTACAAAAGACAGGATTGCTTTATAAAAGCACCACTTATAAAACAATGATGATTGCCAAACAAAAGTCCAAGCCCCGGGTGCAAAGTTTGAAAAAGGCTGTGAGACCCCAACACTGGAAGATCAAGGGTTTGCTCTTACTTTAAGCAGTATGGGAACCAGGACTAGAGGACACAGTTGAAAATAGACTTAGGACAGAAAGTAGAAGACAGGTAGGTGAGGGTATAGAATGGGCTACCTAGTCATGTTGTTGAGGCAGAATCACTTGGATCATATAAGACGCAACTTGACAAAGGTCTGAGATCAATCATCTATTAGCAACCGGGTGAGTATACTGTAGGTGGTCTGAATTGCATCCTCTTGTTTGTATATGTTCTTATGTTCTTAAATTGTTCTTGAAGCAGAAAGTAGGCTACAATTGAAACAGTGCAGCTATCAGTAACAGTGGGTAAAGTCAAAGTGCTTCAACTCTCTCTAGACACTACCGTTCTTACCGTTATCAGCATGTAAGATAACAGTGTTTTGATTCCTGCTTTTTCTCTATTCCCCCAGATCTGTCCAGCTGCCTGACTTATCCTACAGTGTCTCACTTTAGCTAATCCTACCGGTGCTGGTGATGGAACTTTGTATGTTATAAGAAGTTCTGTAATTTTGCCAATTCATTACACTCAATTGAGTTTATGTATTTCTTTTTCTTTTTTAATCCACTTGCATTTAGGGGCTGCCCTTGACATATTCATGACACGGGGACTATACGAGTACACTGTTATTATAGACACTATAAACCATTTACTTTGGTGAGTATTGCAAAAAGCCATTTAAATGGACTTGCCACTGGCATTGTTACACATGACAGGGACCACTCACCCCTTATATGGCAATACCATCTTCTGAGGCCTACATCCAGATCACACTAAGAAAGCTATAAAACTATTATGACAATAAAGGACCAAACTTTCAGAAGCAATACGCTTGATACAGAGCTACTGTATTGTTTTTTTCTTTTTACTGCCTCTTACATTCCAATGTTACGTATTAATCTTATTGGGGTTTGACTTCAGCATTTGGGCAATGGGCTGGATTGGCACAGCCATTTGCTGAAAATCATCATTGGTGCATTTTTTATCGGAAAGGAAGACTCCGTTTACAATTCTAAAAGAAATAAGAAACAATTTGTTAAATTGCTGATTTGTTTATTTCTGGTAACTTTAGGTGCATTTTTACTGAAAAAGTTGTACTAATGATTTGATCATGTGAAACTAATATATTTAAAGTACATTATACTTTTTGACTTTAAATATACTTGTTTTATACTTCTAAGGGTTAAACATGGTCAATTTCCAGACTTCTAATCTGAAATAATTTTTGATTCCATATGTCACATTTACAGTTGTGGTTGGCTCTACAGCATGCGGTGGTGGACTGGCCTTTACTTTTAACATTGAGCTCAGTTCCACCTTAAATCTGCAGAGTGTGCTCATGAAAACAGTCTGTTTCCTCGCGTGTTGGGACTTGAGGTTTAATCTATTGCACCTGTCCTGGAACAGAATTTGACGTGACTATAATGACACCTGCATGTGGCATGCTCCCAAGTGGAACTCAGCCAAAACTACATGCTAAAACACATGCTGCTCATCTGGTGGAATGACAGGGTTATCAGGTTTAACTTAGTTAATTGAGTGTGATTTCTGTTAAATAGCATTAGATTATTAGTCATAACTGTGTATATAAAGCTATATAAACTAGATACATATTTCACTGTGACTTAAAATACTGCTTTGTAGTAAATGTGAAGTACGGTTCAATCGTCAATTGTAATGTAATATTTTTTGTGTGTTTTCTTTACATATCCTAGTATTTTTTTTTCTTTAGAATGCCCCATCTATCGTACATTGCTGTTGAGTTTATTGTGTTAACACAGAAAAATAATGTGACAGCCTTAGTTGGTACAAAAGAACGCTGTATTAGAAAATGTAAAAAAAAATTTTTTAGGCTGTTTTCACATCGATGGCCCTAGATCATAAACCAGCATTACATGGTATGTGGACAAAACGACTTCCATGTCAGTTTGCGCAGTGCCACAGTCCTTCTCATCCGTGGCGAGCACAATAGAATTCTATGCCTAACCCGACCTTGTTGAAAAGCCCAACAGTTGTGTCAGAAGAGAGCAGGAGAGTTTTTAATTTTGTTTTAAATATGTTTCTGAAATCGGAGGGTAGTGGTGAGATGTATCTGTTGTGTCTAATTTAAACATTGCATACTCACTAGTCAGTTTTATAAGGCGATATTTAGTTTAATAAGTAGATGCCGCTGCTGCATATATATTACATGTTGAGTGTGTGGTGATTTCTCAGATGGTTTTTGAATAAAGTGGTACTGCTACTGCTTACCTCATAGTTTTCTTTGTTTTGTTCTCTGATTAAATACCACAGTATATTTGCCATTTGTTTTGTAATTCTTAGTGACAGAGATGAAAACAAAAAAGATTGTTGGGTGATTTAAAATGCTGTTTCAGTTGTATGTTGACATTTGTACCTACAGAAACACTGTCTAGATAAGTGTTACTATTAAGGTGTAGTAATATTAATAGATCAGGTAAGTAAGTTGGTCTATGATGTCATAGTCATGCGGTAAGACAATTCTTACCGCACGGTCATGTGATCTTGTTAAGCCAATCACAGCACTTCATTTATCCAAGCCATTTTATAAGCAGTTCTAATGACACACTACTCGGAGAAGCTCTTTAATTGTATTAACAGACACACTCCCATGCTGAGTACCAAAACAAGCTTGTTCGTGCTGCAGAGCATTGCATCAACATCAATCCCTCTGTCGTTCTCAAATCACTCGCAGCGGATAACCCATACCCCTATTACAGAATGTCAATAAGATAATTCATTGGAATTTTTTCCAGTGGTTCAATTTTGTGTTATGTTGTAGCCTACGCATACTAAAGGAACGACCCAGAAGGACCATAGTTTCCTTGCACCATCCTTTGAAGAAGAAGGACTGGTGTAAAAGTTGAAGGCCAGAAGTTTAAAGTGGAAAGACCATGGTTTAGAGTGGACACACTGCTGTTAAGTAGATGGCCCATGATTTAAAGTTGGCAGTAGTTTTTCACTATAATTCTCAAGTTGATATTTGTATAAAAAAGTCCAAGGCCACAGCCTAAGGGCATGACATTGATACCCAATGGAGGTCACTTTTTTTCAACCCAATTGCCCAATTTCTTTTCTCCACCAGATGTCACTGTTTCCTCAGTTTTTAAGACTCATTTTTCAACATTTTTGATCATTAAACCGATATTGACACACATAAAAACAGTATGTGCGACAGATGCTTTTTTTGTAGTAGTTCTATTTATGGAATTTTAAACATACACTTTGTACCATTTCCTTTGAAAATACAAAACAAAATAGGCTTCTGCTCCTTAAAATCTGATTCCGTCATTTTCAAAATATAACCTTTTTGCAAATTGTAAAAGCGTATTTTAGTCAAGTCATGTATTTATGTTTGAGAAAATGTGCAATTAAGACTAAAGATTGTATAATGGGATTGTATAACTTCATAACAAGTGTACAGCTATAGCCAAACATTTTGCATCACTGTCAGTACATGCATATAAAGACTTAAACTGTAAATGTCATCCTCAGGTTAGGCCCTTCTTGTGGCAAAGAGACCCTCATTCCCAGCTGCTGAAGATGGAGGGCTGTATGTGGAGAAGAGAATAGGTTATCCCCAGGCGAACATGAGCGCCTGGCCTAGAATCATATCTCTAGGCAGGATTTGACCTTCTGACCTCCCCGCTCAAACTGAATGACTCATAGCACCAGCTGTGATTAAAATGCATCTTTCTTTAATCCTAATTAAATTGCTACCCCATGACCACATTAGGTCCTATTTTATGTTACTCCCTGTATATTTTAACATTTTGCTCAGTACTGTCTGCCCAGTGTGACAGCTTAAGTAGTAGCAGTCCCTTTGTTGTGTGATGCACTGCCAAGTGTCTCTGGTTGCTTATTAGGGCTAGTGACTCAATAAATGTTTTATCATTTTTCTTTTTCTCTCAATCAGTTTCTTTTTTGCATGGGGACATAAGAACATAAGAGAAGTTACGAACAAGAGGAGGTTATTCAGTCCATCAATGCTCATCTTGTTCCTAGGTGCTTTGTGTGGTTGGTTCTTTAGGATCCCAGTGACAGCTGCATCAACATAGCTTGTTAACCCATTCCTACTCCCTGGGACCAATTGTGATCACAAGGCAAGCACTAACCCAAAGGTGGTTAGTGCCTGATTATAGGGTGCTGAATCGATACAAACAGGAGAAATCAGAATTGCCCTTGGAAGACTCGTCCTAACCTTTCCAATTGAGTACCAATCAACTGCAATTAACCTCCACATTGAGGGATTTAAAGCTTCCTGGAAGCAAATTCTCCTGTAATGGTAATATTTTACTGTGATAGTTTCTACAATGCACTGGTGAGACAACTGCAATCAATTCTGTCTGCCACGTTACTAAAAGCACATTGTGGTCCCGGAGAGAGTCCAACGAAGAGCAACCAGACTAATCCCAGGAATGAGCTATGAAGATAGCTTGAAGAACTGAGGGGGGCTTGATTCAAGTCTTTAAAATCTTAAAAGGAGAAGACAAAGTGAACCCTAGCCAATTCTTTAAGGGCAACACAGAAACCAAGACAGTTGGAAATTAAGTGGAGATGAACTTAGGACAGAGGATACTTCTATGCACAGGGAGTGGTGAGGTTCTGGAATGGGCTACCTACAGTAGCTGTGTTGTTGCTGGTGAATCATTGGGATCCTTTAAGACCCAACTTGAGATCAATCAGATTCTTGGAACCTGATGATCATTGATGGGACAAATGGCCTCCTTTTGTTCGTAAATTTTCATATGTTCTTATGTGAGAAATGTAAACCATATGATGAAACAGCAGGGATGTTTGCATCAGGTTTTTTTTTATTTCAGTTTCATCTAAACTTCCATAAAGCATTTGCTTCATATAAATAGCGTAGCTTTACCTTCTTAGCATTCCTAGTACTTTTCTACAGTCCCAGTGGAAAATGAAATGTGTTCAGTAAAACCTGGGACACCTTAATAAACCTTAATAAACTTGAATTCAATTTATTTTAATAGTAATAATAATAATAATAATAATAAATTAGGTCCACAGTTTTCATTATATATAGTTTTTTGTATATTGTATGTTTTTTGTTTTTTTATAAAACAAATAAAAAGTATAACTTCAGTAGAGGATACTATTTCACCATTAGAATTCTATAAGCTTCAAATATCAGCATTGCATGATTTTGTTTCTCTTGTTTGTTTTTGCTTGAAGGTTGTGTCGGTGTAATACCGAAACTCATGTGATGCGTATGCAGTCCCTCATCTGCTGAGTGCCATGTTACGATGAAACTCATTCTGAGAGCACTGTCTGGTTTATCGTCCGCCTACGATAAGATCTCATTTACGTATATTGTTTTACCACAATTTCTTTTGAAGAAGCTGAAAAGGAGTTTTAGTCAAAAATGTATCAAAGATTTGTTTTTACCATTTCTACACATCTGACCAAAAAAAAAAAACCCAATGAAATCTTCATGCAATCTCAGTGCCTAATAACCAATTTGTTCCTTTTTTGGGGTCCTCATTTAAAAATGGGGACCCTTATACACTGATTGTGTACGTTTGTTTGTCTGTCCGTCCGTTTTTGCACTAATCTTCAATACACTTTTGTCATACATTCCTAGTCTCCAATATAGGATTCGGATTGCATTTGGCTATAAGACATATTGTAGAGACTGAAGAGTGGTCACAAGTTATTAAAGTTACATTGGGGTGTACAGGATTGCGTGCAGGTGCATTCTTGTGACGAGTGCAGTCTCAGTCACGCTTTATCACACAGTCTTATCAGATGCTAAAATCAGTCAGTACAAAGGAACACGGAGATCATGAGAGCATAAGCAGGCCTTTATGTTTAACATTTCAGGAAATGAATAAACCGCAAGGTTACACGTGGTATGGAAAGTCCAAAAGATTTAGTTTGTGATTGGGGACAAAAAAGCAGTAGACATTGATAAACTAAAACCAAAAACTGAATGAAACTACAGAATTGACATGGAGTTGCTGGTTTGGGTATAAGAAGTAAAGTGCTCAATTTCTGTACCATCACAGAACAGGCCATGATGCATATTGAAGCCAGTACAGCACCTGCATATCACACACTTAATTATCTATGAGCAGCTATAAACACCTGGCAATGTTCTATCAAATATGTGGGTGCCTACACATTTAGTAAAAAGTAAAGTGTGCAAACGCTTCTTTCATCTATTTTCCCATGTATACCAGCCCAGTTCTGTATACAGTGTACAATGGTGGTTCTTTAAACCACATGCCAAAACTAATCTAAATAGCCAAGGCTTGGCTTTGCCAGTACAACAAAAATAAGCCACAGCATGTGAGGATATACCAACAGCACCTTTATGACAGCCCTGTGCAGTGAATCAGTGACCTAAAGGCATGAGAAGAGAGATATTCAACCTGTGTAAGAATATGGTTCTGGTTCTCAGGAAGGAAAGGGGTTGGGAGGTGGTGAACTGATCATAGTTATCCAGTTAATGCACAGGTTAGTCAGTTGCTGTTTCTTATGAGTGGTCGCATTTCAAAGAAATGCAGCCACCGTACCGCTGCCCTTCCTTTTTTGGTTTCCGGGTTGCTAGGCACTGCAAGTGATGCTACTGTGATAGACTGGTGCTGAGAAACAGATCTATCTAAATTAAAAAATTTCTCGAAAACAAAGAATTTTAGGAAAAATCTTTTGTAGCAAAAGTTTTGCTTTTGTGGATGAGGAAAACAAGTTTTAAAAAAATAGATGTCTACAATTGAATGTAATGGGCAGTGAGATTTCTAAAAAGCAGTACCTATTAGTGTTTGACCTTGTAAATTAAAATGAATAGTGAATATTCTTAAACAGAATTACATGTATATATGCAGCATTCACAGTGATAAGGATGCTGTTATAAAAGCCAAGGGTTTTCCACTTAAACACTTTAAGAAGTTAATTAATTGATTATAGGAAGAGCGATGAAAAAAGGAATCTTACACACAGGACCTGACGTGATGAAAATGGGCAGTGTAAGACTGAGGGAGGTGAATTGTTGGTGTCTTGTTTGTCTTCAATTCAAAATCAGGTCCTTCAAATCTTGAATACAATACTATTTTGTCCTTACCCATTACAAGTGAAGGATAATTTTGCTAATTATTACCTAATGATTATTTTTCCTGGTAGGTTTTTTGACCTGTGCAAGAATTCAACCTTGACACCAACTATTGCTGTTCTTCCTTGAAAGAGTGACACTTTCAATGTCTATGATGAGCTACGAAGATAAGTTAAAATAACTGAATCTATTTAGCCTAGAAGAATTAGGGGGGACATAATTAAAGTCTTTAAAATCTCATAAAAGGAGTATACAGTAAATTCTTTAAGTGCAGCACAAAAACTAAGACCGGAGGACACAGCTTACAATTAAGTGGAGACAGACTTAGAACAGGCACTTCTTTAAAAGTGTTGAGGGTATGGAATGGGTTACCTAGCCATGTTGTTGATGCTGAATTACTGAGTTCCTTAATACCCAACTTGAGATCAGCCAGCTACTAGGAACTGGACAAGCACTGATGGCCTGAATGGCCTCCTCTCGTCCGTAAATGTTCTGATGTTTTCCTATAAAGTATGCAGGACCTGAGGAGAGAGTGCCCCAGACTCCACCAAAACCATTTCATGCAAAATTACTGACAAGCTCCAGTTCTGCTAAGCATCTGAGATGTGGTGATAAGAAAATGAAAGTTGGTATGACTTTAGGGGCAGTGCTTTGCATAGAGGCGACCTTGTTATTAGTGTGATTTTCGGAGTACTGTTTTTTTTTTTTTGTGGAAAGTTAGAAGTCAAATAAGAGGCAACTAATTTAATTCAACAGTTTGATTTTAACTCCCAATTTCTAGGATTATATAAAACTTGAAGTATTAGTGAAAATAAAATGAGTGTCTGACAATGTTAGAGTTAATCATTCCTCCCTGATATACAAAACCATAAGGAGTGAGTCATTCCCTAGAGACCTGAAACAGGGCTGCTTCTGTGTCAGCTGCAACTCAATGAACCCGTTTTGTTCATGCCCTCTGACCTCTTTTGTCTCAGTACATCTCTGCAAGATGGATGTCTCCCATGGGGTTTCATGCTACAGAAAAGCAGGGGCATTCAGGTCCTATTAAATTCTGCTGAGCAAATAGAATCTTAAAGAGCAGTTCAAGTTTTTTCAAATGTATTAGTGTGTGTGTGTGTGTTGGAAACCTTCAGCAAATTAAATGTGTATGACCCAGAGGAAAAGAAACTCCAACAGCGTTTAGAAATGATTTGGCACAGTGACACCAACATCACATTAAGTAAAATGTATTTTATTTTTATTTACAGTATTTAAAGTGTTTATACTAGGGATGTACTGAGACTTGTCATATCAGTAGTACAGTATCATAGGAATAACATTGTACTCCCATTGTAATAACAATATCAGGAAGGCCTAAAGGAGTTAGGTCATTCTAGTAACTATTAATGCCATGTTTCCAGTCTTTAAAACTCTTATCATTCAGCTATCCACCTGTCTAAACTCAGCTAACCGGTAGAGTGCATGGATCACAAAAGATTACTACATGTTAATTGCAATGTTATTATGTCATTAGTAAGGCTTTGTGTAACAACTGTAGAGAACAGAATGGAGGTGGTGATGCTAACAAAGAAAGGCATTTGTTAATTACTCAGGAATTCTCATAGTGTTCACTGGCTTTTTACATAACAAACTGCAGTCAAGTGCTCACTGCAAGAGCCTACATTGAAACAGCTGTATGCTATCATTGTCTAGAGTAAAACTGGTGTATTTATTTGAATGGAGTAACATTTCAATTGGGCCTATCATTTTTGACACACACACCTATGAAAGAGGGAAATCTCTTTTCTTGTGAGCCTGTTTTTGATAATGTGTGTGTGCATTAATCTATATTCACTGTGTAAATTGGCCACAAGACTTCTCTGTGTTTCTGAGTAGTGAATTGCTATGGGTTTCCCCTGCCATTCCCCCATAGTCTCACATAATGTGTTATTGAAAACAAAGCTCAGAAAAAGCTGTGGATTCAAAAAGAATCAGTAGAAATTACTGAAGAGCTGGGTTATACTCTACTTGTTATATGTTTTACTGACTGGTAATGTTCTGTGGCAGGTTTTCACTGAGACACAGCCGACTTGCATACAGATCTAGAGAAAATATATCATTTAAAACATTCTACAGTGGAAAATATCTGAAAACCACACTAATAACAAGGCCATCTTTATGCAAAGCACTGCCCCTAAAGTCATACCAATTTTCATTTTGTTATCACCACATCTCAGATGCTTAGCAGAACTGGAGCTTGTCAGTAATATTGCATGAAATGGTTTTGGTGGCGTCTGGGGCACATCAGAACATTTACGGACAAGAGGAGGCCATTAATTCTGTCACTGTGAAGATGGAATTCCATACATTGACAACAGCAGGTATTTTAAGATCCTACTCATATAATTTTAATCCATGTAATATATTTTTTACTAACGTTTAGAATTACCAGTGCACAGAAAATTTGATTTAAATGTTATCAGAACTGGGAAATAAAGTAGATAATTATTGTTTTATTTAAATCAGGATTTCATAAAAGTCAACCATAGACTGGAGTTGTCTTCACACGTGGGGCAATGTATCATTGTTTTTTCTTTCGTATCTTGACTTTTCGTAGGCTTTTGTGACTTCGTAGACCTGCCCGCGTTGTACTAAAGTAATTTTCACTCCTGTAACTTAGTTTCATCCCTGCTGCGGTAGTTTAGTTATGACTGTTTGTTTCAAACTACTTTCATATGCAAATGTACAAATATCATTATAATATCGAAGTTCCGCTCTTACCCTTGATATAGAATCATTTTTTCCTGATTTACGACTTCGGTTTGTGCCTGTTATTTTATGAATGCCTCTCACTGGTGTAGATTCAACTAGCTGTTTGTATGTGAAACTTCCTGTTCAAATGTGTACTGGCTTTTAGTTGCTTTAAAATAAAGCACTGTAAAATATAAAATAAACAAAAAAACAAACAAACAAACATGTATTTATTTATAGTCTATATTAAATAACAATGGCAATAAATACATTTTGTTTTGGTTTATTTTATATTTGAAGTTGCTTTATTTTAAACCACATTATTAATGGAAGGGAAACACAGAAACAAATCATTGCAGAGTTCTTTAATTAAACACAAACGGAAATCTTTAATTAATGTAGTGCATAGACAACTGAAATACGACAAAAAGCATTTACTTGCGTAGCCTACTGTATGTACTGTACTTTTTTCCCTTTACACAATTAAAATATACACAGACTCAAACAAAAGATTTCTGCGATATTCTTAAATTAAATACTGAAAGCATAGGGAAACATGGTCAGGGTACATACGAGTACAAACATGGTAAACTGCAGAATTACAGTGCAGATTTACCATGGTAAACTTCCATATATATAAATATATATTCAGTTTTTCTTTAGATCTATGTTTTGGTTTGTTTTCACATCACATTCAGTTTGTCCTGCTTGTTTTTTATTTTCTGCTGCTTTTGTAATCCTCTTAAGGTCATGCCATATGTCAAGTGTCTGTCACTTACAATGTCCCAGAGAATTAATTTTGTTAGTTATTTCTTTCCATGTTTCTTATTTGAATGTTTTTTGGCCCTGTGAAGTGTTAAATAATATTTCCTGATTTTTTTTCCCATTTCACTAACTAACAGGTCAATGTCGTCTTTGTGGAAGTTTGTTTTCCTTTTCTTTTTGGCCGGTTCCATAGCTGCATCAAGGTCGGAGTCTGCAGAAGCCATAGCTCCATCCTATTATATCTGCCTCCTACTTCTTTCTGTTCACTATACCACTCATTTATCTTTGCCAGGAGGCTCTAAATCTTGACTGTCTGCATTGCAAATCTATATATAATGAGATGCAAATTCCAATCTCTCCTGTATAATGAGCAGTAATTTATGCTGTTCATAAACTTGCGGTGATATTACGGTAGTTGTTCACGAAAAAGAGCTGTTTAGCATGCAAAGATTCTATGAAGAATGAAGGTTACGAATTCGCAGTATTTACGAATATGTAAGTAATATTAGAACATAGAGCCCATGGTATCCAGTTTGTACAACATTACAGTGCTGTGTCAGTTTAATGAGGCCTAAGTCAACCAGGAACACTTTTGTCACCAAGAGAACAGAGCTTTTCTGGGAATTTTTTTTAGCTATCAGTATGATGAAAACGTTGATGACCATGTGTGGCAGTGAAGGCTGCAGGGGTGACGTCAGGCCAGGAAATGAAACAGAAACACAAATGGTACGGGGCAAAACGGCGTGGCTGCGCTCATATTAAATGAGTACCTTTGTTCGCTGGCTGGTAGCATTTGCTCTTGCTCTCATCTCCTTTAAACTCTTCCCAACTCTGAGCAACAACAATACAAATTAATACAAACATACAGTAATATGCACAAGGGGTGGGCACCCCTTCACACCATGAGATACAGGGTGATTAGAAAGTAAGTTTACCCTTGCATGGACCCTTGTAAATCACCAGAATCCTACATTCTAAATAACTCATGCTAAATGAGTGTTAATATCAAGTTTCATGACAATTGGATAAGATCTCCGGGCAGGGGATAATGAGAATATAGGCCAAATTCACTTGAGCAATTGAAAAATAACTGTACACGATTCAAAACTAATAACATTCAAAAACTGACATTAAATGATGCTGTTTCTTATAAATGCTGTACAATAACATTATAACAGTTCAGAAAAACAAATTGTGCAAACTATTGCCCTGGAATGAAGACCCGATTAATTGTTTTGAAATGGAAGAGTGCTTTATTATATGTGCCACTTCCTCTAGTGCACCTGCAGTAGTGGGGCGCTGAGTTTCCACAGAACATGTTGTGGTTGATGGCGCTCTGCCAACAGATGATATGGGAGCGACACACCCGTCTGTGTGAAGCAGACCTCTTCATCTGCCAGACAGCTTTCTCTGTATAACACCAGACAACAAAGTAGCAATGGCCTGCAACCCACACCGAAGTGGCGTGTCTTTGAATACTACAGTACTTCTTTCAATGCATACTGTGCTGGGGATGAACGAGACAGCAAATTTTAATCGACATGCCAATTTAGAGTTAAATAAAGAGATTGGGAGTCAAAATGTATACACTTGTTGTCTCAAGCACTGTTAAAATGTGTATTTAGTTTTCCATAATTATTATATTTTTTTTAAATAGCCGGAAAGGGGTCCCCGAGTGGCTCACCTGGTAAAAGCACGGCTGCGTGGTATTTAGGGTGTGTCATACAGTCAGGGGAGTACTGGTTTGCGTCCTGGCTGTGCGAAGTCACCGAACTTTGCCGGGGATTCCAAAAAGAGCGCTGCAAAACCAGAAGAAACTGTTTCTCCTCATCACGTTACAGCAGAGCGTACCAGTCAGGTGCCTAGTGAGCTCAATTAAATACAAAGGCAAACTCGCATTTTTATTCTGGGTCTTTATTTTCGGCCCATAATGCCAAAACTCCCCTAAACCCCACTGCCCTGAACCCTTAGCCTGACTGAAAAAGCACCGCTATACTGTATGTTTGAAATTAAATTGAAACATTTCTAATGGGTTTCATTTCTAAGTTAAATATGAATTAATAAATGTGATTATTTTGGTTTTATAATAGCATTATTTAGTTCAAGGTGAAACAGAGAGTAATAGTCTGTGAATATGAGGATGTAGGAGCACCTGAATGTAAAGCACTTATGTTTAAGTCTTGTTAGATGGGACATCAGAGGGCTGATAGTAGGCATCAGTTGGGAGTGTCTTCCATATTGAAGACTGCACAAATTACCACTGTTTCACAAGGAATAGTCTTACTTATGATTGATTATCCTGGAGAACAGACCTTCCTGCAGATTTCCACTCTCAACGATAACACATCCCTCCAGTACAATTTAAACATCTTGCAGATTGATCATGTTGACAGTTGTGTGGCAGGTGTTTCAATTTTTTTGTGTGTGTGTTTATCTATATATAGACAGTTTAAATAATCACTAACAGGAATAGTGATTCATTTTGTTACGCAAAATCCTTACTCATCCAGGCTCAACCATGTAATTATGTTGCAAAACATGACTTTGTCTTGTAGCACTATGTATTTACAGTATATTGTAATATTACTGAAACATGAGGATCATTATTTTAGTATGCATCAGTAATCTTAATGTCAATAAACAAAATAGAGAAGTTTTTTTTTTATTCCACTTTACAATAAATGTAGTCATTTTTGCAATAAACAAGCCAAAAACAACTATTATAAAACTGGATTGAAAACAAGCTGAATTTAACAATATTTAGACTGTGTTACACAATTTCAAAAGTACAAGTCGTAGTTTTTTTTATTTTTATTTACAGTTTTTATTCTGACATCACATGCAGTACATTAGGTGCCCTGAGTACATGTCTGAGTGCAGAAAATGATCTTTCTGCATCAACGATATTTACTGATGCCATCAAGAAACAGACAGCAGTTACAGCAAGTGTTAGGAATTTGTTTTTTTTATTTATTCTGTAATGTGCTTATCTCTGTTGTTTAATCAGTCTGTGCTTGAAATGTGACCACATACTGACTGTAAGTGTTAAAAGTTAAATTGCAAACAATCTGTTGCATTGTAATATTCAGGAAAGCTTTTCCTTTGTTTTAACTAACTTTGAGAGTTGAGTTTGCTTTCATGTTTGCTCCAGTCAAAACGCGAGTGTTTAACCACATTTGTGAATCTGAAAACACAGTAATTTTTTTTTTAAGCTTGACATTTAAGACTTGGTTCTAAGGCTTGGATCTGAGGCTTGGATCACCAACATTGCTGATTGGCAGGTTTTCAAACTGTAACATTAAGCCTGGCCATAAAAATACATAAAAAGCCACCCAATTTTTTGTTAAAAGGAAGTCAACTTAAATAAAGATTTAATATACTGTGTACAGTCAATTGGCCACTTGCTGGTGTGAAAAAAGCACTCACCACACAGCAATAAAAACTGTCAAGTGGAGGCTAGGTGAAAGGCAAAATAGGGTATTGTGTCTAATATGTTATTAAACCCTTTTATTTTAACTCACATGCCAATTGACTAACTCAGGCTCACATGACCACTAAATTGGTCAGTAGTAAAATTGATTTTAACCCACTACCAATGGCTTTTCCAACCCTTTCGACAATAGTTTTCCACTACAGGCCTCAACTGCAACCAGTATTTAAATTATATATTGTGTCAGCTCCTACTTGTTTTTTTATTACTGCATTAATGTCAATGTTGTTATGGTACATGATCAGACATGGCTCTTTCTGTTATATAACCTGTATATTATTGAGCCAGCAAAGATTCTTCTATTAGCTTCATGGCCCTATTTTAATTAATTGAAGGGTTATTTGGCTTCTGATCGATACATTTGGGTGATTTGGTTGTGCAAAGACTGCCCCACTGAACCATGGTCCATGCAATTAGGCTACCGCCCAAAACCACACTCCAACCACAGTTTCCCAATTTGTAAAATCAATAGCTAATGGTAATAAAAAAGAAACATCTCACAACTTGCTGCAATTGTACTGTTCTTGCTTGCAACCAAGTTGTTTCATGTTTATTTAAGATAAATGACGTATTGATAGGTTCATGACAAGTTGCCTTCCTGAAACATCTATTATTATTATTTATTTATTTATTTATTTATTTATTTCTTAGCAGACACCCTTATCCATAGTTTTCCCGTCTTCCCCATCTTAAAACAGCTTTTTTTTCATTTGACTATTTGTATGTGAAATGCCCCATATTAACAGCAATGCAGAGTAAAGTCCCCTGGTTAGACACGAGCAGGTTTAGCAAATGTACTAGTTTGTGTAATTTGGCATTATCAGCCAGGCTCTCGAATCCTTGATCAAGAGGTGGGGTGGGTTATTCTGTCAATTTGTTCATGTTGTTTGGTTTCTTGACCAGCAGATATATATAGTGTTCCATTATGCATACTACAGTATATACAATCATAATCATTGCTGAAATTGATAGTGTAACAGAGTTACTTTAAAACAGGTGAGCTGTGAAATAAAAAAGAAAGGTCAAAAATCATTACAGGACATTGTTACAGGACATCCTCTGTATGTGACCTGGCTACAGCGAATAACACTTCTTATTTATAGTTCAGCAGTCATTAAAAACTTTACTTCTGTAGAAAAATCAACAACCTTCTGACTAGAGAGCTACAAGGTCAAAATCAGCTTTAAAGTTTACACCAAAAGATCATTTGACCCATCTACCATTAATTATACCATTTTATCTTTAAAACGTGAATGACATTCATACCATAACTTTCCAAGATAAGGCTTTATTTCAGTGTAGGATTACTCTCCACCCCATAAATTACATATGACCAACATTTTGATGCAAAGGTCCAAATAGTTTTGCGTTTGTGTAATCTATGATAACTCCATGTATATCAGTTGATTTGACACGGCTTGACTCTAAAGTCACTTGACCGGGTAGCGTTGGCATGGAGACTCAGAGACCAGAACTTTACAGTTTAAGCGCTCATGAACATTTTATTTACAACACTCCATAACAATAAACAAACAAACAACCAGCACCGCACCGTACCTTCACTATCACTACTTCTAACACCCGTGAGCACCCTTTTTATACTCCTGTGGCTTTTTATACACCCATGTGTTTTTGCCCCCTCCTTGCCACCCCATATTCCCTACACACCTGTGCACTGGCAGGGCTTTCACTCTGCCACACTGCCACAGGAGCCCAAAACTGTTTTTATTTATTTATTAGCTTCTTATTAAACAAAACTATAAGCAAAACACATCAACGTGACCCACTGTTAAATGTATAAAATAGCTTGTAGAGGAGAAAAGTGTCTCAGAATAATTTATGGAAAACAAAAGCAAATGGTGGTATTAAACCCCAGAAAAAAAGACTGTTCAATCCAAGGGTTACTTTGATATAAACAACATCTCTCTCCAAATTTGAGAATGTCCCCATTCGCTAAACACTGCGGCTGCTCTGTTTATTCGACCGCTTATGCTTTTCATTTTCTCTATTTATTTTATTCCGAGGTTGAACAGAAGATTCCAATTATCCTGCACCTGCTGTATTATTAAATGTTTAACAAACAGCTGGGTATTTAAAAGTTTATTTTAAAACCAGCACGAGTAAAGCTGCCAGGCTTACAGAGTTCTTTTTTGTCATTTGTTTCAGAATTGAAACCAGCGACATGCCGATTCTAACCACACAGCATTCGTGGTATAATGCCATCTATCATGGCTGAACCCCCCAGACATGTGTTTTAAGGCAGGACTGGCAGCACTGGAGACTGAGGTCCTCTCTAGCACAGGCCTAATTCCTCCACACAGTGCCCTCTCAATCTTTCCGAATAGGGAGCACATTGCATGTCACCCCCTGCAGTGTATTCATCTGTCCATCACACTTACATTTTTAAATATATCTATAGAATAATAGTAGTCTTGCAACCACTGAGATATGTCACAGGCTGACCTGTTTAAGAAATCCACATAAAGCCCCTTAATAATGTGTAAAAAATAATGTGATATCTTGTAACAATTGTAAAGTTGCCCGGATAAGGGTGTCTGCTAAGAAATAAATAATAATAATAATAATAATAATAATAATAATAATAATAATAATAATAATAATGAATAGCACTATGTAGTTATGTACATTTGTAGTATGTTTATTTGATTATTTTCACACATTATTTGATTAGATATTTCAAGGCATGTTTTTATAACTATATCTTTTTTTTATCACATTTGTTTTATTTTCTTTATGAAATTGTTTTACTTACCTTGCACTGAGTGCTGTTTTCTTTTTTTTTTAGATAGCACATGGGCTTGATGAGGTCATCAGGACACAACAGGAAGTTTTTATTAACTTTTGGAGGCGAGGCTGCTGGGAGTTGTAGTTTTTAATCCAGCCAGGCATGCCTCTTGGGAAGCAGCATTTCGATAGAGTCGGTGCTACGTGTGTCTGTCTGCTATAGGCTGAAGTAGTGGAGTGGAGGGGTCCTTCCACTATATAAACTAGCAGCAGACAGGGAAAAAAAACGCAGAACGCAGAAATGACGGTATAGAAAGTAACCCCAGAGCACAACTACCAGGAACAAAGGACGGGAACAAGAAGTGTCGACCGGCAAGCCTTGCATTAAATTCAGCATTGAGGTAAACAATTGGGTTATTTGTATTGTTTGAAGTGTGGAAGCATGTGGTACGGTACTTAACCCTTCTGCAACATCCCTATGTTTTAATGAAGACCTGTTTTAAACATTGGGTTTTAATCATTTTTTCCCAATCTTTCTGTGACACTTTTTGGCTGGTGGGAATAATGATGGAGGTAGAGAGGGAACTCCTACAATTGTTTTATTTGTTATTTATTCTGTTTTAATTGTGATCTTAGTTGGACACGCGGGGAGAGCCACAAGAGAGGTGCTGGACCAGTCCTGAGATGAAGTGCTGCAGAGGGAGGATGATGATTGCCCTCGGCCCTACAATAAGCAGACTGTGGCCCCTTTGTTTGTTCCATCTTCCCTCTTTAGTCTTTTGTTTGTTTGATACTTTGCGCCCTGGTACACAAATGTGTTTTTTTTTGTTTTTTTTTGTTACTTTCTGTCCAAGCCAGTGGTGGGCGCTAACCCTTTGGAGGTTAATAATTTTTTTTAGACATTTTATTTCCTGTTTTTATAATATTAATAAAACATATTTGAACCTATCACGCCTGTGTTGTCTGTCCCTGGGTAGGTTGGTGTTTGGTCTGGCTCCTACTGGTCACATACAAATCAAACCTTCAGTTAGTTACAGATACAGAGGGAAAAGTTACACTGCAGATCTGTACCTGAAAAACACCTGGAAAAATAGTTCATTCAAATTGTTTTGTGAAGACAGACTGGCTAAATGCAGCATTAAGTAAACTAAACTTTACAACCATTCTGCCTGCAGGGTGTCTGAGTTTGTTCAGATGAAGCTGCTGAAAGACAGTCTGCAAATACACCAATTGGAGACAGTAGGACAGTTCTAGCACATCTATCCTCTATCAGAAACCATTATACAATACATAGTTGAAAAGAGGGTGAGAATAGCAGCAACTGATTGCTACCAGTCTGGTCTTAAAACAAATCAGTGACTCAGAAGAGAAATTCAATTCCTGTACTGAGAACATATTCAATTTCACTTTAAGGGTTGTATTTTTCAATATTTCCACTATTTAATATTTAATACTTAACTATGACTTAAAGCAGGAGTTCCCAAACTGGAGGCTGGGCACATGCAAAAAAGTTCCCTCCCAAATGACCCTGACTAAGTAATGTTCCTGATATGTTTGTTCACCCTGCATAAATAAAATCAGCCCTGCTTACCTTCACAGGCAGGTTTATGTTGCATTTGCAGTCAGTCAGCACAGTAATTATGGAGTGTTTTCTCAAATGTCTGAGAAATGTCACTGAACATAATAAAAGCAGTAGTACAGTACAAATGAACAACCTCTCAGCTATCAAAATGAAAATGTGGAGTGGAGTTCCTCAGTCTGGATATCTAATGCTATGGGGTGGGGGGAGGGGCAACTTGGTATTGGCATAATATTTAAAAACTCTGGTGCACCTGGTATATGTAGAAATGATTCAGAGTGCTCTATTGAGGTCACCAGGGTTTGCTGACTGAAACAGAATGTGGTACAAAGTGAATCTAAGTAGAAAAAAAAAAGTGAAGCTGCACACTGAAACATACTCCTAAACGTTTACAAAATTTATTGAGAAAGAAACCAACGTTTCGGCTGCAAAGCCTTCATCAGGGTATCTAAAAAACAAGAAAAATACATTTAATAACTTTCATACCAATATCGAGTTGTCCTTTAAGATGGCCTGAGACTTTCTTTGTCACATTCTAAGCAAGATAATACGTTTCTCAACAGTCTTTATAAAAATAATTTTCAACTCTTTAGAATTAGCTGCCCTGACATTTGTCCATCGGGTTAGTAGCTAAACAGTACAGCAGTTTGACACAGTGCCACGGGATGTTTGGCACACGTTAGCTCAGATAGCTCTTATCTTCAGAAAAGGACTCCAGAAGCCTTCCTTCACACACTGTATTGAAGGCTTGACAGATATATGTATGTGAAACTGACCTTCTGGCTGGAAAGCGAGGCTGATACCTACAGGTTGCAATCGACTCCCTATTCGATAAATCTTAACGAACAACACGTTGCAGCTTCGCTCTTATACAAACGTACCCACACATTTACTTCAGTGCAGAACGGAGATCACCACAGCACTCCAAAACTATTTGTAAGCAGCCCAAAACTTTATCAGTCCAATGAAACACATGCAGTACCAGTATCAAGGTATCTACAATTAATGCTAAATAAACAATAGTAATTTAATAACTTAAAAGAAAAATGTAAGAAAAATACTCATGGAAAGTAATCTATTAAAGAATGTGGAATCTCATATGACCATAATGCCCCATGCTTTCATTGTGACTGAATGTGTTACTAGTGTCTTAATGAGTTTTTTTTCTGCCCACAGCCAGGATACAATAATCATTAGAATGGCTTTATCTATGTGCTGATCTACAGCTATGGTCATTCCATCTTAAGTGAGACATTGAGGGTGTAGACACAAACAAATGATGCTCACTGGAGTCCATGACAAAAGTAAAACTTTAGGCCCTCATGTTCATCCATAAATGTATGTAAGATATTTTTATGCTTTTATTTTTGTGTATGCCATTGCAAGCACAGGTAAATCTCAACAGTGCAAGCACTTGTTAATACACTGTAAAGATAGACATTTTAATTACTTGTCAAAATACATTAATAACATAATCAGCCTTTAACATTATAACTCGAGCCCAGTGTTTCTCGCAAACTACGAAATAACACGAAATGTACCATAAAAAACAAAATAAAACAAAATGCATATATAAAAAGAAATAACACGAAAAATCATTAGAAAACATACATAGAGTGACATTTTTAAATAAATACTTGCAATCGTGGCTGTCAAGGCTCAGCCGTTACCATAGACACGGTCTGAAGGGAAATGGAAGCTCTGACTAGCACTTGCACAGATGTATAATTTGAAGCGATTGTGATGGAAGAGAAGAGACGTTTGTTTCTAAAATGTCTAAACCGTGCATAACAATTAAACAATCCTGCAAAGAATTTAAGCATGAGGGGATGTATGCAGCTGACGGTGACAAAATAACGATGTGCAGATTTTGCAACTGTCGGCTGGCATGGGAGTCGAAAGATACCGTCGTTAAGCATCATTAGCTGTTTATTGCTTTTGAGGAAAATATGGCTTGTTTGCTTGTATGTGTTGCATTAGTATGCTAATTCTTTGTTTTATTTCAAGTGATGCAAACTTTGCAATGGAGCAAATGCTGGTTTGGTTTTGAATGGGTTTGAATGAATGAATCTGTTTTGCTTAGTGTTTAAATACTGAGAGACCCCAAGCTTGTTGTATACTGCTTCAGTGCAATGGAATTTAAATACAATTTTTTTTGTTTTTGTAATGGGTAGATTGCTGTTATTATGATAGCCCCACAATAGTAGGGGAGTGTAAATATATATTTTGTTTATCTTATTGTATTTTTATAGAGGGCATGGGCAGTATTTACTGTAAATAGGCAGTTCATTAAGAAGAGTGGGGGACTCTATGTTACCGTTACCGCCACTAATGAGAAATTATGGTAACTAAATTATTTTTCTGTGCAAGGTCTGCATGTCAAAATGAAAAAGAAAATCAGATAATAAAAAATATGTATGTAGTTAAAACATGATGTATACTATGCTATTATTGATATACATCTATTTGAATTGTTTTATTCATGTATATCTGTAACACAATGACATTTGTGAAAAATAAAACGAAAAATTATACAAAATTAAAATAATTTCACGGGACTCTAATTATAACCAATAAGGTGTCACTACTATAAAACAATATTCATTGGAAGTACAGAAGCAGATATAGCCTTCAATTAGTTCATCAACTACTGTTGACATGGTCTATATTCTAGTGCACTTTTAAAGTGACGCTAAGTTTTATGACAATTACTATGTTGTTTAAAAAATAATGTTTCCTGTGACAAATGATTAACAGTCTGTCTATTGTTGTTATCATTACAACAGATCAGTGTTAACTGACATCCAGTAATAGTTTGTGGTTAATACATATGCACAAATACACATGCACACACAAACAGGTGATGATTGATCACTAATGATTTTAAATCACCAACTCAAGTTACATTGCAGCTGCATTTACAAATCATGCCTATACCTATTACTACAATTATGTATGTATTATTATTTTTATTATGTATTAGTGTCATCTCACCCAAACTTCATGTGATAACATCTCATATACAATGAGACTCCCTCCACACAACGTATTAACTTATATTATAGAGAGTAATAATTCAGCTCTGCTTCATCCTAGCCACTTTGTATTCCTGTGCTCATTAGGTGGGCCATATTCATTTGAGCTCCTATAGAAAGATCTGGGATTTTTGCAGTCTCAAAACTAATGACTGTGGAGCATTCTGGAGAACAGTATGTTCATCCTAGCTTCCAGGGTTCTTCACAAACTCCATGGCTGTGTCTCAATTCAATCTGTGTCCCCTATACCATAAATGCTAGATTTGTCTTTCTTCTCCTGCCAGAGAATGGGATAGTGCATGAAATATTGTTAATTTTTAGACTCACTTTTGACATATTTAGTCCAAACATTCATCATGGAAAATATTCAGTATCTGAGATGAAACTGATTGAAAAGCAACAGTATGGATAGATTCCTCACCTGTTTTCAAGGTATGTATGGCATGGCAGATGCCCTGCACATGTATATATCTAAACATTGTGTCAGGTCTATAACTATGGTAAACATTTGTGTTGAACACAGGGGTTATTAGTTTAAACCCCTGCATTGTATCTGGCTCTCCTCCAACAGGCAGATAAGTCAGCCATGTGAGAATGTGGCTGGACTGGTTAGTCTGACCTGATTGGAGGGGAACTTTAAAAACAAGTGAGAATGTCATCAAGCCAGCTTGGTTAATTAATTGGCAATCTCACCTGACCACATGAAAAGGAGGAGCTAGGACACTTTCAGCTAAGTGTATTTGTGTAATACATGCCAGAGCAGCATATTGCGCTCTGGGTGCTAGATCACCGAGATAGTATTTGATTGGGTGGTTTGGGGTTTTGTTAATGCATTTCGTTGTTAATGAAAGTGCATGATCATGTGCCTAACTGCATCTCCTCTGTCTTGCCTCTGCTATTCCCACCACTAGCCACCCTTGGACGCAAAGCTACCCTTCCACAGTGTGGTACTTTATTTTTAACTAGCAGTACATTCGTTCTGCTTTTTTTATTGACTACAGTCTTCAATTAGGTGTGCAAATTCCAGTTTTACTGTATTTGGTCAACTATGTTTTGTTGAGTAGGTGAGAATGCACTTCTGATTAAGAGACCATGTGATTGGTTAAAGGTTGGTTGCAAAGTGTAAAATAATAGTTAGAAAAGGCACCACTGCACACATCTTTTGAATAACAATGATGCTGTTTCAATTACCTGTAAGTGTACACTATTACTTATATTTGTGTTTCACAGCACTTCCGGTTAAGAATTACAAACAAACCAGCCCCTCCACTATCGTCATTAGGGATATATAGGGTTGTACTATAAGGAAATAAAAGCATAAGAAAGGTTATTAATGAGAGGAGGCCATTCGTCTTATTAAAATGATTAAAACAACAGGACTCATTACGAGTACTCGTTTTAACTCATTACTGGGCACTGTCCTAATAACATTTCCAGATGCATAATTACTGTTCTCAGAAAGGCTAAACACATGGAACAGACCTGTAAGAAAGCAAACTAGAGAGTGTACTGTTGTACTAGCATATGCAAGTCATTTGTGAGGCTGATTATGGAATAATGTTGCCCACTATGACATGCTAGATTTTTCTATTATGGAAAGCTTACAAAGGAAAGTAATAAACAGCATAGTTCTACCAAATAAAAGAGCATGGAAAACCACAAAGGGGAAAATGTATGTAATTTATATGCCATGATTTTAACTGATTTAAACTTGAATTAAAATGATATTTTCGGGTTCATCTGTATACATCCAACAAGTCCTATACTGTAAATGTACATTCACTGCATGTGTGAAGTAAAGAATAATCTGTTACAAACTACATTTAAAATATATTGCTGTCTCTCCTTTTGCTATGATTATCTTCTATCTGTTTTTCTAACTATAGAATAACCTTTTGTTATGTTATGGTCAATTCAGGGGCACTGTATTTCAAGTGTAATAGTTGTACACTTGAATAAAATAATGATGACTGTTAGCTAAACTTGAACTAAACTCTCGCGTGACTACTCCTGGAAATGATGTTCAAGGATGTGGGCTTATTAAAAACACCAGGAGAGTGAGAGTAATCACCCAAGGGAAACTTTGCAGATACGCTTGCACACTCAGTTAGAATTGCATTTTCGTTCACTCATAGTAGTTAATTCTACTTTAAGGCAGTGAGGTTAATGTGGGAAATGTTCTACTTCAAACAGGAGAGGGGGTTTGGGGGGCTCAAAGTGGGAGTGAAAAGGTGTCATGTCTAATGAAGCTGTTCTTCCTTTGTTCTCACATTAGCGTTGATGCTATGACTGAGCACCTTGGCTTTCCGTTTGGTTTACTTGCACCCTTACAGGTCTTCTTTAGTTTATTTGTAATATAAATCTCTTGCTTTGCCAGTCAGTTCTCTCTTTCTCTGTGTTTGTTTTAACCTCTGTGCCCTGTTTTTCTGCCAGTACTAACAGTACAAAGGTAGGTCATCAAATCAGAGCCAACTCACAATCCCCAGCGCTGCCAAGCCCACTGCCCGAGGCACTCTTCACAGCTGACTAACCCTGTCCACTACTCTGTTTTATTTCAACTTTCCTTGACTTGTTTTGTTCTTTTAATTGCTCTTCTAAAAGACATGTCGAGGAGGAATCTATACTCTAGGAACATCTGAGGCAGATTTTATCCAAGTTTATCAGAATTTCATGTATGTGAAGAAACTCATTTTATGCAGAAAGCTCAAATAAATCACATTCACAGAATGTATTATAACAACTGCTCTGGTTTCTATGTCCATTCTATGTGGGTGAATGTTTTTCTCAAAATGTACCATGTGGTGTTTCTACTGAACTGAGAGAGAGTTTACACTGAGTTTGAGATTTGCGTTGATAAAGGCCTACTGTCCTATAAGCATTAAAGCCGACTGGTCTCTTAATACTCCCAAGTATGGTAAGAAACGATTCTCATTTGTCAGAAAAAAACATACGCTAGCCTATCAGCAGGGACACACTGTATTTAAATGATTATGATATGAAGATTAGTACTATTTTTTGTTGTTGTTTAGACTAAATAAGGTACATTTCCGTTGTTAAGCTGCTAAAACTAAGAGAGTACTTTAATACAACACTATTAATAACGGTATACTTTTAAGGACTGGAAAAGATAATATTATAATTTACTAAGAATCAAGCAATTGATATAAAAGCAGTAAACAAAATATATAATCACAACAATCACTGTGTTTAATGGACTGTGAACGGGCAGCGTTGTGGTGCAGCCTTTAATGGCTGTAAAATAACAGGCAGAGGCAAAGGAAGGCAGGTTAAGCACTCTTATGCATATTTATTTACAGAAACAAAACAAAATAAATGGGTACTGCGTTTTTTAATATTACAAGACTGTCTGCACTAGCCCAGGCAGAGCAAGTATATAAACAAGTGGTGTCCTTGTGGCTGGGCTTCACTGATTGTTAATTAATCAATTAGATCACAGCCACAGTCTGCACATGTATTTGGCAGGGTTAGTATTAACCCTACCCCTGCCAAACTGGAATAACAATAAATAATACATTTTATACAGGTCTTGCACCCTGTCACATGGACAAATTAATAACTGTTGATTAATTTGTCCATTAACCCTTCATCAGCGGCAAGGGGTACAAATGCACCCCAGCTTGTTAAAATGAACATACCTCATCGCTTACCGTTATTTTGATACCAAGCATGTCCTTATCTGCCTTGGGAAATGGGTGTAACCCTTCTTTAAAATGCACAAGGTACATTTTTGACAATTTTTTCCACCTTCCTTGGGTTACAAAAAAAAAAAAAAAAGTTCACGTACTACAATCCCTAAATATTTGTTTAGCCAGTAGTTCATGAAACTGTACTTCTATGTGTGTATAATACACTAGTTTCCAGCACTGTCTTTCATTGCTGCATTCTTTACAGTATCCTGCTTTTTACCTGATAGTACAGTAATGAAAAAATATCATTTTATAATTTTTTTCATCTTCAAGGAGAAAAAAAGTAGTGACTTGAATATACTGTATAGACTACTAGACATATTCATGTTTAGCCCTATGTAGTCAATGTCCTATCTGAGAATGTATGTCTATGTGTGTATAATACATACATTTCTAGCCCTGTATGTGATTACAGCATTATTTACAGTACCCTGCTTACTACCACCTACAGTGCATTATTGAAAAAATGCATTTTGCAAGTTGCACAAAAGATGTCTTTCATATACTCAGCTACCACTAATATTATTATTATTATCTTATTTCTTAGCAGACACCCTTATCCAGGGCGACTTACAATTGTTACAAGATATTACATTATTTTTACTCACAATTACCCATTTATACAGTTGGGTTTTAACTGGAGCAGTCTAGGCATAGTACCTTGTTCAGGGGTACAGCAGCAGTGTCCCCCACCAGGGATTAAACCCACGACCCTCCGGTCAAGAGTCCAGAGCCCTAACCAATACTCCACACTGCTGCTAATATGCAGCCCCTGTTGACTTGCAGAATCAATGCTTAAAAGATATGACAGACAATTCACAGTAAATGTGCCCCATGTGCAGGACCTGGAAACTTTGATAATAGTGCTATTTGGATTGGCTTATGAAATCCCACATGATCTAATTCTATAGCTCTCGTTATTCAAATTGCAACAGTATTATATCAAATATTTTGTAAAGTTTATTAACTTCAAGTGACAAATACTGCTAATGAAGATATTGCTGAGACTTTTGATTAGGCCTGCTATATCTTACCTTCATAAGCCCTTGACAACAGACAATAAATAAACCCATGACATCACTGTGGTCTGAGCTGTAGCCATATCTGATAAGGCCATGCAAAGTTCACAACTGCTTATTAACACTTCAGTTGTTGGGTCAAAGGTAAAGTACCTGATTTCTACTCAAAGCAAGAGGTCAGAACCTTACCTCATAAAGAGGGATGTTAAGCCAGACCTTTATGATCAGCTTGTTCATTAACAGACAACAGTAATGGCTTATAACATCTTTGAGTTGTCTAATAAAAAGTCAGTCTGCATATGCTGCAGTTTATTATTCTTGATGCAGTGATTCATAAGAAACATATGGTTATTTTGTTCTCTTTATATAGACACTATTTTAAAATGCGTGATAATCAGGGATCCTAGGAATCCATTTGCTGCGGAATAACAAATAATTTATTTTAATTGCGGAATAACGCAGATGTTTTTTTTTAATTGGAGAAATTTGTTTTTTTTTATTGCAGAAAACTAGGATCCCTGGTGATAATGTTCCAATATTACAGCTCATACAGTCCTTCATGAATTAAAATATGTACCCACAGAATAGTTACCATTCTCTTCTGTCCATCTCCATTGCTTTGTTAACAAAATATTTCAGTTGCCATTGTATTAAAATTGTAATCTGTACAATATAAAACTGTGTTTTTTTCCTAAGTCATTTCTGTATTTTTTGAAGAGCTGTATTTTATTTTAAATAGTGAATACACCTAACATACATCATTAACTAAGAGGAATTACATATATGAGGGAATAGTTTGTAAACTGATATGTGACGGTACTTGCCAGCAACTCTCTGTGAGTGAATAAACAAACATTTGACCACTGTGTGTGGAACCAGGGTTGTTGCTTTAAGAAATAGCAATTAGTCTAGGGGATTGTATATCCCACAATAGTATACGGAGGGTGTGTTAGGGAGAAGGTCCTCCCTTTAAGTGGGAGCAGCGCTGAGATGATTATAGGCAACTTGTAGCTGCATTTTTTCGCACTGTCTTGTGTTTTGCCTTTTTGTATTTATTGTTGTTCACACTGTTTATGAATCCGTGCCCATGTGCTATACCATTGCTGTTATAGCTACGTGGTTTACACTGGAGTAACCCTGCACTAGGGGCCTCATTTACGAAAGGGCACTTCATTTGGAGTTAGCGCGCATGTAAAGTAGTGAGCTTAACGTGCACGATAAATCTAAATATAGTGCCCCATTTACTAACAGAGAATGCATTAATTTACATGCACAGTATTTGTCTAATTTACATACCATACCGTGCACACTGCATGTACTGTGAGCGATAATTTAATGTGCACGATAATGTCAGAGACTTACCCGTGACCACTGTGATATCAAAAGCCCCCAGAGTCCAGGCGTATATTTTGGTCAGTAGCTTATTGTGAAGGAGGAGGTAGCTTACATAAAATAAGCGATCAGGGGGCTCCCGAGTGGCGCATCCAGTAAAGGCGCTCCACGTGGAGTGCAGGATGCACTCTATAGTCTGGACGTCACAAGTTTGAGTCCAGGCTATTCCACAGCCGACCGAGGACGGGAGCTTCCAGGGGGCGGCGCTCAATTGGCCGAGCGCCGCCTGGGGGGAGGGAGGGCTAGGTCGGCCAGGGTGTCCTCGGCTCACCGCGCACCAGCGACCCCTATAGTCTGGCCGGGCTTGCCTGTAAGCTGCCCGAGAGCTGCGTTGTCCTCCGACGCTGTAGCTCTTGGGTGGCTGCATGGTGAGTCCGCAGTGTGAAAAAAAGCGGTCGGCTGACGGCACACGCTTCGGAGGACAGCGTGTGTTCGTCTTCGCCCTCCCGAGTCAGCGCAGGGGTGGTAGCGGTGAGCTGAGCATAATAAAATAATTGCCGATTCCAAATTGGGAGATAATAATAAAAATAATTGGCAACGACTAAATTTATAAAAATAAATAAATAAATAAATAAGCAATCAACAGACACAGCACTCAGCAGCAGGACAGGCAGAGGCAACATAAAGTGAAACTGCACTGCTTACCTTTTAATTTTAACATGTATTCCTTGTCTGATATAAAAAATAAAAAATAAGCATATTCCCTTTAATGCATATAGAATAACAGTAATGCTGTGCAATGGCATATTTTTTTTTTTTCACTGTTTGAGAAGCTGCTTCTAGTTAATGTGTTTTGTGTAATAGTTTATTTGAGTATATTGGCCTACATACAATTTATATAGACATTTTCACGTACATTACGATGTATATATATATGTATGTATATATTTTTTTACGGTGCGGCCCACCAAGTGAACAGTCTTAACTTAAATGGCCCTTGCTGCCAGACTTTTCCGTTCAAACAAATTTTCAGAACCAAGTAATTCAGCAAGATGTATTTATTTCACGTTAATGAATCAGTGAATCAAACAAACAACTTGAATTGATTCAATAGAAAACATTAAAAAAAGATTAATAGAAAACAGCTGTGTACGAAAATGTTATTGTCTAGGCCTGATTTCCTTCTTAGCATGAAGCTGGTGCAAAGTGCCTCTCCACACTGAATGTACAAAGGGTGTAAATTCCTGAGATATGATGCACAGCTGCAAACCAGGTCTTTGTGCACAAGATGTTTCTCAGAAAGCAAAGGTGGCTTCCCAAGATGTGAAAATAAAACTATTAAATAACTGCACAATCAGAGTATTGCACGATCCTTACTGTAGTGTGTCACATATCTCAGTGATTGATTTACTGGTTGCTCTCCAGGGTAATTCACAGATATTTAATTCTGATCCCCACTGCCAAGCACATGGCTGGCTGCTTATCTGACACTGGCAATGGTAAGCAGGGTACAGGGAGTCTGCTTCTACTCCAGCACTGCTTCTCCTGGCAGGTGTTCCTGAAGAGAGGATAAAGTAGCTGATAATATTATACAATTAGGGCCTCATCTCTGGGATGAATCTACGGTAGTAACTGGCTAACCCCAATAGAGACCTCACCTGAGCCTTGGTTTTGGGAATTGCTGCTCCATCAGTCTCTGAAAGGCAGCATGTAGCCCAAACAGCATAGTTATGAAATGGAACAGCCTTTCTGGAGTTGAAAATGCGCTTTTCTCTCTAGAACTGCGGGTTAAGGGGATCTGCCAGTATCCCTTCATCAAGTCCAGAGGAGATAATCCTAGCCGTTCCCAGTCTATTGAGATGCTTGTTGACTCGAGGCATGGGGTAGGCATCGAACTTGGCAATAGTGTTTACCTTATGGAAATCAACACAGAAGCGGTTGGTGCCGTTCTTTTTGGCAACTGTCACAATCGGACTGCACCACTCGCTCCTGGAAGGCTCAATCACCCCAAGTTCGAGCATCGCCCATACCTCTTTGCTAACGCCACTTCGTTGTCTTTCTGGGATCCGGTAAGGTCTCTCTTGGACTGTGACACCTTGGGGAGAGATAATGGCATATTCAACAAGGTTAGTTCTACTGGGCAAGTCAGAAAAAACATAATTGAACTCCTCAATTAATTTATGCAGATCTCGTTGCTGATCTGGAAGTAACTGTTCCCCCATTGAAATGTCTTTAGTGCTAGGGGTCTCTAGACAGGTGCCCAAAACATCCTCTACTTCGCTTGCTGCTATAAATAAGGCCTCCCTTGCCTGCCAGGGCTTTAACACATTTATGTGATAAATGTGCGTACCCAAAAACCTAATAAAAAAGCATGAACAATAGATTGCATGCAGTTTGTATGCTGACAAAGTGATTAAAGGTGATTATATTTCTTGTATTCATGTCTTAGGTGCTAATTCTATTCATATTAAATTGACCAGACTGATACTTCAGCTTAGAAATTACCTGGATGACACATTATGAAGCTGCCAGATGCCTACAGCCTCCCTTATCTTGAATGTTCTTGACAGTGTAACACAGCAGGGAGGGGGTTAATCCTCCCTGCATGGAAGAAAACATGTGCAAATGCACATTTGTGTTAATTGTTAATTATCCCCTGCACCTGGTAATTATTGTTAAATTAGGACCAGGTGCAGGGTATATAAGAGGTGCAGTCAGTCTGCTCAGGCTGCTGTATAGAAGGAGGCAGATAGTGTGCTCTGTCTCCGAGCAGTCATACAGAAGTAAGTGCTGTGTCAAACCTGTGTGGTTTTAGTTTGTTGGGTTTTGTTTGGTGGGGAAACGGCTTAGCCGTCCTACTTGTAGTCAGGGTGTTCCTGAAAGTTGAGTTAGTGCTCGTAGAGCTAGGTGTTTGTTTTGTATTTTGTTTATTTGATAATGTTTATTAAAATTAGCGCAACCGCGCTGTCAAAATCCATTTCTGTGTGTTGGGTCTATTTTTAAAGGGGCAATGAACCCGAGTGAGTTGCGAATTTATTACAACAGGTATAAAGACATACCCAATCAGATTTTCTTCTTAAATCAAAATAGGACTTAGGATTTATGGTTTTTAAAGTGCTCGAAATACAGTAATAAATAACTCACCTTTCTGAAGTATTACTTCATTGAAACACCAAGAAATTTGGTACCAATAACTTCCACTTTGTTTTTGACCAGCTGAATTAAATAATGTGTGGGGGTGAGGATATCTAAGAAAAGTCAGCAGATTTTATTTCAATCCCATTCAACACCCACCTCGCCTGACTTACTAATATTGAATGAAAGACATTTTGCAATCTTACTGTAGGAGTCATTCTGACCTGGAATAACACCATTGCTAGGTAGTTGTGGGAAATAACTGACAACGAATGTCTTCACTGGTTGCCAGAACACTATGGAATGAACTCATTGTAGCTAACAAAATAGTTTTCAAAATGTTCTCTGCCATGCACATCCATTCATTATACAGGTCTCAAATGTGCAGTTTTGAAAGAAACACATTTTATAGCAAACATGTATTTTCATTTTAAAACATGATATCTATGGCAAGCCAAATTATCATTTAGAGATATCTCTAAATAATTTCCAGATATCTCCAAATATTTGAAGATTTCTTCAAGTCATTTCAAGATACCTCTAAATGACTTCCTGTGAAAATGCTCTATGTTTTGAATGGACTTCCTGTCTATTTAGAGCTATCTCCAAATGAACAGGAAGTTATTTCGAGATATCTCTAAATGATTTAGAGATATCTCCAAATGAACAGGAAGCTATTTCGAGATATCTTCAAACGATTTAGAGTTATCTTTAAAACCTTCATTTTAAGATATCTCTAAATGACAGTTTGGCGTTGTGGTTCATTGTACTCCACAAGTTAAATAAAAAATAGCATAAAGGGTGTTACTATATTATTCCTTTATGACTTACTTAATCAGAGTGAGTCTTGTTGCGACTGGTTCACAGGCTGATTATATATGTGGTCCCCGTGTTTGCAGCGCAGTCTTGACTTGGCTAATTAAGAAGAAGGTTCTTTTATTATATTTCTGCAATACAGTTGCTGTATTATTATAAAAAAAAGGATCTCTGGACTCTGTTGTGGTTTTTCCTAAAAATCTACACTATCCTTAAAATCAGGACACAGCAGGCGTACCATGCTAGCAAAATCCACATGGTTTCCAAATGATTTAAAGATATCTGTAAATCGAGAACTTTGCTAGCTGGTCTCACTGCTGCTAAAAAAACTATTGGTTCAGCGTTGGCTTCTTCCACACTCATTATCTTGGCGACCCTGGATGCTTACTTTCTCTGATGTTATTCTGTTAGAACTATCTACTGCCAGAGTCAATCTTGTCTCTGCTTTTGTGCTTGAAATATGGAAGGAGACCCATGTCAAGGTGTCCACGTTGATCATGGAATAGTTTTCACTCATTTTATTTTGGTCCTTGGGGGGGGGGGGGGGGGGTGGCCTTGGGGGGAGATGGGCTGGGGGCAGGTTGCTTGGGTTTAGGTTACTGTGCGTTTTGTTATTTGTTGTTTTGACCAATCTTTAAAATAAAATAAAATAAATTATTTATCGCAAAAAAGATATCTGTAAATCAATCTGAGATATCTTTATTTCATTTTTAGATATCTCTAATTGATTTACAGATATCTTAAAATGAATTTTAGATATCTTAAAATGAATTTTAGATATCTTAAAAACTGCACAATTAAAGATATCTGTAATTCAATGTGAAATATCTCGAAATGTTTTACAGATATCTCTAAATATTTCAAGATATCTTAAAATGCAATTTGAGATATCTCTAAATGATCATTTGGCTTGCCATAGATATCTGGTACCACACTAAGTTGAAGACACCTCTGTTTGCAAGCCATGCTTTTAGACTGTCTTATCATTTCACCTGGAGTGTGAATTTGTTCCAACACCTTCACTGGCTTTGTTCCTGTCAACAAACAATCAGCTGCTTCCCCTATCGACTGACATGCTTTCAGCCAGTAACATGCTCTGACCCAGAAGACACTGCTGGGATAAAATACCCAAGGAAGTGAAGCAGTAATATACTTCCTGGAACGCAAAGCAGGCACACTGAGTCCTTAGTGTCGAACCAGATGTCTGTTTTTAAATAATAATACACGTTTGCTATCACATGCAGTTCTTAGCTCCTGGAATTGCACAATGGGATTTATGGAATTAATTTGTTCGCTACAATTACTTTAATGCTCCTGGTTTTAAAATTGAAAGCTCATATAATACACCCAAGATGAGCTCTTTGTCTTGTTGACATTGGACATTGGCTAATACCAAGAATCAGAGAAAAGGGTCTTTTTTTTATAATGGCTCAAGGCAAAGGATTTCACTCTGTGAGGATTAGTCTCTACCTGTTTACAAAACGTGATTGAGTTTAGCAGATTTCTCTGTCTTTGTAAATCCCCTTGAGGCACAACAAGCCACCCCCCAATACACCTGAATGCCCATGGCTGATTCCAAGAGGAAATTGAGCAATATTAACTTAGTCTTACTTGCACAAAATAATCTGGTGCCAGGTTTTCACTAAATAGCCAAAACATATATTATTAATTTGCTGCTGGTTTAGAGATTTGTTTTTGAGCAGTCTGTTCCCAGTCCAACGTTCCAATGCCATAAGTGTTCCCTGCTTTCATGGCTGATGTGAGACAATTACTTTTTTTTCTGAATATACTGGAGACCCTCGATCCAACCTAAACACAGCCTCCTGTGGAGTAAATAACAGTTAAATTAGTAGCACATGTTAGAAATGGAGAGAGGTTGTTACTAAAAACAGGTAACGGGAGGACATGGTGTAACACAGAAACAAGATGTCAGGAAACAGATGCCAAGCTGTTAAGAATCTTTACAAATAAACAGGGTCTGCACCTTCAGTCCAGCGCAGTATCTTTATGACTCTGGGCAGGGTATTTCAATAACATGGTGTTTACATCTACTGTAAGTGAACAACGGGTGCAACTAGAAATGAGAGTTTGTGAACATAAACAAACAGCACCACCAAGGGAAATCATGGACATAAATAAAGTTGTAACGACTTTTTTCATTTTTACTTTACATTATTGTCTGTTTCTCTAGAAACATCTAATTTACTACAGATGTTTTGCTATTAGAAGTAGCTTGTCTTCTGCACAGACATCGCTGCATCTCACTGTAACAATTCAAATGAAATGTTCTATACTATAGTACACCACGTGCCATTCCTCAGAATATGCCACTTCTTGCAAGTCATCTGTTAGCATCAGACATTAATCTATTGCAGTTTGTGTAACTGAAAGTCTTGCTTACATGCCATATCATATACAGGTGTGTAATTCGTGGTTTAAACAAATAGCTCTGCATGTTCGGATTTTGCACTAATCATCACTAGGTTTATTGTTTAATGCAGCATTTGCAATCTGAATTTGAGCTGGGAGTAAACATATATATTGAGGGTCAGTTGATGCTGCAATGCAGCTTTTTAATTTAATTTTAATTATTTTATTTTAATGGAAATAACTCATAACTTAACAGTAACAATAGCATCATGCAGGTATGTGTTAGAAAAATAAATAAATAACATTCCCAACTTAAGAAACATGACCATTACAACCAGTTACGGCAATTTTTCTATCTTAAATAATACATTTTTATGATTAAAAAAAAAACACATCAATTAAATCAATATTCAATATTTTAAGCTCAGCACAGGGGTCAGACATGGTTGGGAATTGAGTAAAGACAGGCAGAGGATACAGCTCTTGGTGAGTGAGTGTACGGACTGGGTTACTCATTTCCTGCTGCATCATTGTTCAGTCAGGAAACTCATACGATAGATTATTTATTAAAGCTTAGACTAGACAACATTACTACATTATACATATTTTCACAATACATTTTCACACTACGCCTTTCAGTACCCCTGCCCATAAATTAGCTCGCAGATAAATGGAGAGGCTGGGCAGGGGGGCAGGATAGCGTTAGATGATGCCAAAAAGCAGGTGGTGGCTGGCGAGGAGCAGGCGAACTCTGAGGCACAGCAGGGACGTAATGGATTGGGGAGGAGGGGCGAACTCTGAGGCACAGCAGGGATGTAATGGATTGGGGAGGAGCTGGTGAACTCTGAGGCACAGCAGGGATGTAATGGATTAGGGAGGAGCTGGTGAACTCTGAGGCACAGCAGGGATGTAATGGATTAGGGAGGAGCTGGTGAACTCTGAGGCACAGCAGGGATGTAATGGATTAGGGAGGAGGGGCGAACTCTGAGGCACAGCAGGGATGTAATGGATTGGGGAGGAGCTGGTGAACTCTGAGGCACAGCAGGGACGTAATGGATTGGGGAGGAGGGGCGAACTCTGAGGCACAGCAGGGATGTAATGGATTGGGGAGGAGCTGGTGAACTCTGAGGCACAGCAGGGACGTAATGGATTGGGGAGGAGGGGCGAACTCTGAGGCACAGCAGGGATGTAATGGATTAGGGAGGAGCTGGTGAACTCTGAGGCACAGCAGGGATGTAATGGATTGGGGAGGAGCTGGTGAACTCTGAGGCACAGCAGGGATGTAATGGATTAGGGAGGAGCTGGTGAACTCTGAGGCACAGCAGGGATGTAATGGATTGGGGAGGAGCTGGTGAACTCTGAGGCACAGCAGGGACGTAATGGATTGGGGAGGAGGGGCGAACTCTGAGGCACAGCAGGGATGTAATGGATTGGGGAGGAGCTGGTGAACTCTGAGGCACAGCAGGGATGTAATGGATTGGGGAGGAGCTGGTGAACTCTGAGGCACAGCAGGGATGTAATGGATTGGGGAGGAGCTGGTGAACTCTGAGGCACAGCAGGGATGTAATGGATTGGGGAGGAGCTGGTGAACTCTGAGGCACAGCAGGGACGTAATGGATTGGGGAGGAGCTGGTGAACTCTGAGGCACAGCAGGGATGTAATGGATTGGGGAGGAGCTGGTGAACTCTGAGGCACAGCAGGGACGTAATGGATTAGGGAGGAGCTGGTGAACTCTGAGGCACAGCAGGGATGTAATGGATTAGGGAGGAGCTGGTGATGTGATGGATTGGGGAGGAGCTGGTGAACTCTGAGGCACAGCAGGGATGTAATGGATTAGGGAGGAGCTGGTGAACTCTGAGGCACAGCAGGGACGTAATGGATTGGGGAGGAGCTGGTGAACTCTGAGGCACAGCAGGGACGTAATGGATTGGGGAGGAGGGGCGAACTCTGAGGCACAGCAGGGATGTAATGGATTAGGGAGGAGCTGGTGAACTCTGAGGCACAGCAGGGACGTAATGGATTGGGGAGGAGGGGCAAACTCTGAGGCACAGCAGGGATGTAATGGATTAGGGAGGAGCTGGTGAACTCTGAGGCACAGCAGGGACGTAATGGATTGGGGAGGAGCTGGTGAACTCTGAGGCACAGCAGGGACGTAATGGATTGGGGAGGAGCTGGTGAACTCTGAGGCACAGCAGGGACGTAATGGATTGAGGTGAGATATAAATCCCTTCCTTGCCGAACATTAGACCGTATTGTTTATGAAAAGATACTAGCTATTCGACTAAACAATGTGTTCTGAGCATTTCGAAGCGCCTAAAATACACTTGATATTTACGTGACTTGATCTTAGGTTAAAAGTGAGTTCCCTGCCTGAACCACCGCTTTGCTTAATGGATCCTTTATGAACAGAAAAGGTTACATTCCTGTTTGTCACTTCTCTCATGTTCTTGTTAGAGTTCCCATTCTGGTTATGCCTGGATTGTTCTCTTTTTGAGGCAGCTGTTCTGGGAAATCTGTAAGACGTTACATATACTTAAAAGTATATGATTTTTATTATTATTATTTTTTTTTTATGAAATGACTCTGGTGTCCTGGTTTTTTTGTAAATTAGAGCTGGCAACCCTAGTTCTTGTGCTTATTATCACAGCATTGAGTTGCTCTGGACTGGAATATAATGGGCCAATGGGCACAAGCTCCTGATAATATCACTCAGTTATTGTCACACTCCAGTTAATATCACTCACAATTATTAGTCATTAAACAAATTTCCACCCCACTTAATATCACTGTTGGAAATATAAGCAAAAGATGAGAAGGTTTACATTGACATTCTTTGACATTAAAAACATGGTAGCCCTGTAAAGTGTATGTACATGTATAATACAGTTGAGTGTACTGTATATTGAATATATTTTATTAATGAATGCCATACCTATATTTTGAGTTCCTCAGCAAAGCAGGCACATGTGTTGAATCAGCCCTTCTGTTTCTAATGGTTATATTGCCAGGTTGTTGGTGAACTAAAACAGTCAACTCTACTTATTGTCACAGTCGCTATTGAAGTGATGTTTAAAGGATTTGACTTTACATTGTTAACTAATCTGCAGTTTAAAAAAATACAGCTATTTGCCAAAATGTTGCATCAGCCTACAGAATTAACTGATTTTGCTTCATAAAAGTCGAATGAAACCTGCTAAATAATGCCACTATAACATATTGAATTACATACCACTTTGTAGTTTCCATATACTTGAAAATTGAAAAACGTGACATTTTGAGATCTGCATGAAATACTGTACTACTATTATGGCTTCCGGTAAATTTTTGCAATCTCATTTTGTAGTTTCTTTGATTACATGATGTTAAGTAAAAGATAGTAAATTATGTTCATATACCAGTCGTTCTTGTTTTAAAATGATGTCTCAATCCCAAACTTCTAGGTGATGTGACATTTTTGGCCAGAGCTGTACACTGTTAACTAATCTGCAGTTTTCAACAACATATAAAACATATGGCAACTTGGAGAGACAACCATGCCTTAATGTATGAGGCCTATATTTGTTGTACTAGTAATGTATTGTTACTGAGCATTAGCCTATGACTTATTTGCTTAATCACAGACATTATACCATTTTATTTAATAGTAAGAAACTACTTAACATTTATGAAGTGTGTTTGTGTAGCAATCGTAACTAAAGAAGGTATTGGATCAGAACAGCATCAGAACCACTAAATAGAAATACAGCTTTTGTATTCTATATGATTGAAATGAGGACCTCCAGCCTCCTGAAAACCATCCTGGGCTTTATGTTAAAACAAAAAAAAAGCTTCAAAGACATCAGTCCACTGCAGTGCATAATCAAACACTCTGGCAACTGTTTTTTGTAAGTATTCAATTATTCAATTTTTGTTTGGAACAGGCCAAAAAGTAATCATAAATCACTGAGTTAAAGATAGAGAGATTAATAAAACTCAAGTGTAAGAAAATGCAAAACATATGTTTGAATAACTCCAGAGCACAACTCATGAAAAAATCCTAATAAAAAAGTATCATCATTTCTAGCAATATAAACGTAAGGCCTGCTACTGAAATACGGGTTCCAGTTAAAACTGTATTTTTACATGGCATTTTTCTGCTTTTTTATTTCCTTTTTTTCTCCTAATCGAAAATTATCTGCAGACTGCAAAGCCCCCTTACAAAAGCATATCTCAATAACAAATCTGGAACAAGATGTATTTTTTTTTTTTCATACAGGCCCCATCGTTCTTAAGATCCAACTTAAGCAGCTTAATATATCATTCAAAGCTTCTTGTACTGCAATATTCTAGACATAAAGACAGATTATTAACAACATTGATAAACACTGCTGAGAGGAGCAAGGTTCATTTCCAACATCATTGCTAAGACCCAATAACTAGACTGGAAATGCAACCAATCTTTCCAGCCACCTGAGAAGATGCCAAGACATTAATGCAGATTCCAAATCTGCCACTCAAACAGAAACACCAGTGTGCCTTCAGAAAGAGTGTTCAGTATAGCAGCTGCTATAGTAAGAATATATATATATGAAGTGCTCTAAAGGCCAAACAGCTTGACCAGTTAGCGTCTTTGAAAATAAAACCTTAAGTCAACAATGCCTGTCTTGTAATTTAAAGTGGCTCATGTGACGTCCCCACAGCTAACACTGAAGAATGCAAACAAACTGGACTGTCAACGCAGTTTTGATAAAGTCGAATACACCAAAGTTAAACTATGGGAAAACATTGAAAAATGATTGTGATTGTTCACTGCAGCTTTAAACTGCATCCTTTTTAAATGCAGATCCCCTTGTTGGCAACATTGAAAGATTTTTCTGGTAAATGTTTTGATTTTAAGGGTGTATCACACTTGGTTTAGTATGGGCATGTTGAATCCTTTCGCTCAATGTAAACAATTTTTTGCATTTATGTGTCATGGTCATGAATATGTTTACTGGTAAGGAAGATTAAAATAATCTATTCATTACTAGACTGATGATTAAAAATTGCGTGTTTCTGCAGTTACCATAGCAGCTTTTGCATATAAAGCAAACAGTGCTGATTTAATTACTGAATTATACTATTATATACATATAGTAAAGGATTGCACCACTCTCGGGTTCGTTGCCCCTTTAAAAATAGACCCAACACGACAGAAATTGATTTTTAAGCGCTGGTGCGCTATGTTTAATAAACAAAAAATAAACAAAATACAAAACAAACACCTAGCTCTGTACGAGCACTAACTAACACACAGGAACACCCTGACTAACACGGGACAGCTACGCTGTTTCCCCGTCCTCACAAAACACACTGGTTTGAAACAGCACTTTACCTCACGACTGCCAGGAAGCAGAGCACCCCTTTCTGCCTCCTTCTCCTCAGCAGCCTCGAGCAGACTGCCTGCTCCCCTTTTAAACCCCACACCTGGGTCTAATTCCCCAATAACGCCCAGGTGCGGATGATCATTAATAAAACAATTAAACAATTAAATTTAAACAATAAACCAAAAAGTGCATTCTCACATGTTTCTTTTGCAGGGAGGTTTTAACCCCCTCCCTGCTGTCTCTCACAACCCGCTATCTTACAATATCTTTAAGCTATATTAAGCTAGTTGAAATATATCACATTTTATTAAAGGTATTTTGCAGGTTTACAATAACAAAGACAAACAACGTTTCATGTTTTACTAATTGTATTGTGATACCTATCATATCTCAACCCACATATCCAGGTATGCATCATGCTGCTGTGAAACCAAAGATACAGAGCTCTAGCAACCGCATGTTTCTACTTGTTTATCCCATAATTATATATTCTGTATTATGATGCTACTTTAATTATTATTAAAATGATTCCAAATTTTAGTTGTTTTATATGAAAGCAAACATGTTACTATGGCTTCCAGTTTTATACCAAGCAATGCTGGAAAACTTCCTTCTGTACTCTCCGATAGAGAATTTCATTTTGAAAAGCAGAATGACAGCATTTTAATTACAGGCGTGTGGAAATTATGATATCTAAACTTGGTTTACCAAACTTCATCAGCTAGCCTGCTATTTTGAATAGGAAGGTCTGAAAAATCAACGCACTACAATATTTTAAAATGCCAAATGATTGTAAATTTAGTTTCAAACTGCATACAAAACACTGAAAATTTTGAGGAGGCCCAGGGCCTGCAATCTGAGACCAGGGTCGGCCTTTACATATGTATGAACGTAAAGCAGATTTAGGGCCTGCTTTCGTATCACATGACCAATGTGGTTACATATCTCAGTAGACACTTTCATACTCCCATGCGTGTGAAAGGTAAATAGAAAGCTGAATGCTGTGCTAGGCAAGACAGCAGTGCATCAATACTGAATGGTAATTATTTCATACATCTTTAATTATAAAAATATTAAATAAAAAAAAAAAAATCTAGCAGCATTCCCATAAAGCATGTCACAAGAGCCACTGTGCACTTGGCCTAGACTAGGGAACCACACTGGGGAAACGGGACTGGTTTCCTACCACACATCTCTGTACTGTACGATAGGAAATTTCAAGAAAGGCAAACACACAGGGTTGACACAGAAATCAGTGACAGTGATTCAGATCTACAGCCAATAAACCTTACTCAGTGCTAGAATGCATTCTACACCACTTTCAAATGTTTCTATTAAAGGCTTCAGAAACTTGCTTTTTGTTTGTTGTTTTTTTTCATAAAAGGTTGTTAACATTGCCAAAATAAAATAAAAAAAAAATACAAAAAAAAAAAAAAAGAAAATGGTTTGTGGACAAAAACATGTAAATGATGAAAGAAAAATAAATTTGGAATCCTTTTATCACATCAAAAATAACTTTTCTCAAAAGCCAGCAGGAGTCCGCAGGGACCCTTCAAAGTTTCCTGGCAAGGGAGGCTGGACATGTGGGCATCAGTCTGTGGACATCAAAGGGACCAGACCTCTCGAATTAGGGATCACACTAAACACATATTTTTGTTTAGGATATACATTTAAAAAAAGAAGCAAAGAAAACACAAAGACTGCATTCAAAAGATGATATAATTACTGATCATTTTAAATATTTAAAAACTGTTTATCAACATCAAACTATAAAGTGACCAGAAGCAAAAAGTTTTTCTTCTTTTTTTTTCACTACGTAGTTATCGTAATCACAAAAATATCAGATAAATTATGGTTTAAAAAACACATATTTGCATCAGCACAGAAGGCATTTAAATTATGAAGGACCATACTGTATGACAATTTCTCAATTATTGAAGTGTTTAGGGAAGGTAGAAATCTGAAAGGCCCACTTCAAACACTGTTCCTCATAACAGACCTCTACCAAAGTCTGTCAGATATACTAACTCGCCCTTTCAGAGACTTAAGCTGCCTTAAAATTCAAAAAATAAACAAATAATAAAAACCTAAGGAAAACAAGTGGTGTGTAGGCGGGATCAAAATCTGGATACACTGTGACACAAATACTCCTGGTGAATAGTCCAGAGAAATATTTATGGTCTTTTTCCCCATGTAATTAATGACCTGAGAAGTGTGAATAAAAATATTAAAACAATAACTATGTTGAACACTATAGCAAACAAGGTAAATGTTTCTTGTAAACACGATGTTCTGTAACCCTTTAAAAGCATTACTGAATATATCTTTGAATTGTATTTGTATATTTTATTAAATATATTTCAATTTAATTAAGATTAAAAAACAGCAAAGCCATACTATAGACAGTTTAAAAATAAAAGTGCACTCATTTCTTTTTTTTTTTTTACATGTTCCTCAGCTGTATCTAAGTTTTTTTGTGTTCAATTATTTTCTTTTCCATTGTCCGTGTTTCACATCTGTGCCTCTGCGGTTTATTCAACAAGGGAGTGGAGTTTTTCCACTGGCACACTCCTTTCAGAGCTGTGCTTTTGTTATCACAGATCTGCGTGACACAGCGACTGCTAATAGACTCCAGATGTGGAGAGGAGAGGAGACTTCGGTCTGTTCCTGGCAGGGATGCATGGGAATTGAAAGAGTGAGGCTTAGGAGGGTCTTAATAGCAGCTCAGAAGGGTTCTAACTTCTCACTCTGTCTTACACACGTCCCTTTCACTGCCCACTGAATGCTATAAATTAGTTTAAAAGTCTACATTATCTCTTAGAGACCCGTGTGGGATGCTGCTCTTGAAAATAAATAATGATTGACCATAATGTGGGATATAGTTTTATCAGAGATGTGTAATACCTTTGATGTAAGTATTACAGTTCATATTAAAGGAAAGTATTCTTGCCATGCTGTTTCACTCTTTGATGTTTTTTCAAATCAATATAATTTAGGGGTCAAACCAGGTCACTAAGGGTTAAACTAGGGATGCTTACATTTAGGGTTTTATTTGAAGATGATGGTAATAGGGCTGTAGTGGCCACTGTAGCAGGGTGAGGTGACTTTATGCCAGGTTTTGCCTCCCTAACCAGCAAAGATCGGCAACCCTGCAGAGCCAGGACACCAACCAGCATTCCCCTGACTATAAGATTCACCCTGCTCACTGTTTGCCTACCTTTTTCACTTTTTATTTACAGGACAGTTGCTATTTTCCATAAGGATTGTCTTGAATTCTCCGCAAGAGTCTCTGCAAGACCGCTGCCAGTTTGATAAGAAATACAAGCACTGGTAATCAAGTTTCAAGTTTTATTTTAAATAGCACATTGATATACAATATTTTTTCCTATATATTTAGCAAAGCGTGGTTCAGGCAGGGAAATAACTTTTTAAGCTAGATTAAAACCATAAACATCAAGCATATTAGGCAGCCCCATTTCCAGAACATCGTCAGTTAAATGGCTAGTATTTCATTCGTCACGCGGTAAACAGCATGTCCAATGATCAGCTACAAAGGGCTTTATGTCTTACCTCAATCCGTTCACAGCTGTCCTGCCCCCCTGCCCATGGCTTCCCTACAGGCAGCCTCTCCACTATCAGCAAACTAAATTAAGGGAAGGGGTACCTCGGAGGGCAAGGCCAAAAGCCAAAGATGTAATTAAAATATGTATAATGTTGTTGTATTTGCTGTCTAAGCTTTAATAAATATTTTCCTCTATCGCATGAGTTTTCCTGTAATTTTAAGATCATTAATAAGGGGATTATTAGCTAGACATGCAAATAGATTTTATTTACCAGTTGCATACCAGTTAAAAAAAGTGGTGCAATTTATTTATAAACTCATCACATGTGGTCTATGATTTTCTGTAGCCTACACAAATGCTTTATTGCTTTGTGTAAATGTTTTTTAAATAAATTATTTGCATTTAACAAAACCATATGCACACTCGTCTACACATAAAAAAAGAACATTATACTGGAAAAAAAGGTGACGAATCGATTTAAAAAAAAATATTGCTATTATTTATTTTGCTTACGGTAACAACATATTTTTTGTATTCCTACCTTGCCCCCATCATTTGAAATCCCAAGGAACTCAACAACAAAAATCAATATAATACTACTCAGAAACAACGTGCGAAGTTCAGGGTTTACCCCCTAGGATGTGAAGAATACAAACATTATAATTGAAAATGTTTTATTTTAAAAGCCATTTATTTTAAAAGTAGTTAATTGCAGGATATGGTTATGCTTAAGCTTGGAATTGATGCCTGGCCTTTTAAAATTAATCATATCCACACATTTCCTGCACATCTCTTTTGAAAATTGGGCCATTTCTTCTGTGAGTTAAATATTGTAATATATAAAAATAGCTACGACACACTAGGTATTTCGTATATTCTTTTTAAAACAGTGAACAGTCTTTAAAATCCTATGTACAAAAAGGATTGCAAGTGTCTTTGAATAAGTTGAACCACTAACAGTGTGGAAGCTTGCGTAACGTTCTAATGGGTAAACGCAGCCCAGATAATCAATCAAAGCTAACTGCCTTGGCCGAGTTTGGCAGAGGAAACCCATGTTATTTACTGCTTTATTTTGTAGAACACATTAAATAGGATAAATAGTTAATCACAACTTGTTTATGAGAACATTTATTTACAAATTTAACAAAGTGAAATCATATGCTTTGAAGACAAAATCATTCACATACATATACAAATATTTCCTGTTGTTTTCTACCAGGGGCATTATTTGGGGGGGTGGGCTCAGGGTGATTGCACCTGCCAAGCTTGGCGGGGGGGCGGGGGGGCCTAAATGGCAGTTTCTGTGAGAAGTTAAAAGGCTTAAAGGAAAGTGGGACAACGAAAGTGCACTGACTAGCTCGTCAGTGTAACATTGTTGAATGAAACATTCTTTTTTTTCTTGCCAAAAGCTGCAGTGCTACTATGAATTAAAATGGTTCTACCTAACAGCCAAGTTATTGCGATAATCTGCATTTGTTGAAATTCTAAATTAACGATAACAGCTGTTGTGTTACAAAAAGCAAAAGAGAAAGGTACGTTTTACTAATAATTATGTTCAAGTGTTTAAGATGTGTTCTGGGAACTTGTCAGTAAAAGTGCTTGGCTTATAAATCGCACATGTCACAGCAACTAAGAAAATAACAAAATAATACTAGCCAGGGCCGGTATCAGCACCAGGGCAACCTGGGCAAGCGCCTGGGGCCCCGACACCAGAGGTGGCCCACACACATACAGAAATAAAACTGGAAATATGAGTAAATGTATTGTTTCTGTGCCAGCTATCCTACTCAAGCAGCCTTTAGGACTAGAAACGTTTCATTTTCACTCAACTAAACTAAACTGTATGTGTGCAGTGCAGTGAAACTTTTCAAATCTCTCCCCTTTTTTCCCTCTTTTCCTGCTTGCCTCCTGTTCCATTAGTCCCACCTCTTCTCACTCCCTATTGGCCTCCGTCCTCCGCAGGGCTTTTTTAAAGCCGGAAGCTATTGGCTGATCTCAACATACACTATACAAATGTGCCAATTAATTGGCACGTTTACTTTCCAACAATCAAGACTTTCATTTGACAAGCGTTTTGTTGAGCCTCACTATCATAATGTCTATTATCATAACGCCTGAATGCCTATTATAATTATATGATTTTAAACCATCAAAAATGAAACCTTCCGAACCTCTGGAATCTCCAAATCAAAAGAAACTAAAATCTGGATGTCAAAAACGGAAGGACAAGACTACAAAAAAAACTGGAGGTCTTGCCCAGGGCCCACAAAAACTTGCCATTTTAACTAATTAAGAAGTTACTGAGTCAAAGAGGGGAACGATAAGCTGAACTCGTGCCACCTGTAGTTTTTATTCTCTTTTTGAGCTGGTACAACTCTAAAAGGATACTTGCTATTACTTATATATTACTAAAAATCATCAAGGTAGTCATCACTCTTCCAGTAACCACTGCAAGCAATGAGCGCCTGTTTTCTGTTTTAAGTTTGGTTAAAACCTATTTATGAACTTCCATGACCAATCCTCGTCTGAGTGATCTGCTTGTCGATACATGTTACCAATTTCAGTACTACTCTTGGACTTGGGTATTATTGAACTTGCAATGCTGAATACTGTCTACATCTGTAACAACTTGGCATCTCAGCCCACTGAAGTGAATGGAGAAGCAAGGGCTGGACGCAAACTTCTAGCTTTACAGTTCAAAGATGAACATCTTTCCATTTGACTTAGCTGTCAGCTGTCTAGCTGAGAGCTAAGAACATGTCTAATGCTGATATCAGAATTATTAAGTCATTGGCTAGTAGGGGGATATATATATATATATATATATATATATATATATATATAATACATGGATGAAGGCTACTGTATATTTGCATCATGTGTCATTAAAAAAAAGGCATAATACCACAGTGGTTACGTCAAAATGGCATATTCATCTCGATGATGATACTTGACCTTTGACCCATATTTGAGTTGTGTGCACCCCAAGACCACTTTCAAACACAAAATGTCTTGTTTTCAATCACTCAACAACACCCACAATTCATGGTTTTCGACTCTGACATCAAGTAAGAAAAAAAAAGCATACCTTTTTCCTTAAAAATAGGTTATTTTTTGCAGTTAACTATCTACTCAGTTTAATTCACCGTTCCTGAATTATCAAAAAGAAAATTATATTTAAGATTCTTTAATATTGACTTAATTTACGTGATTATTATTCATTAAATTATCTTGCAATTTAAACCTTAACACCCGTTTATTGTCTTTTTTTTATTACAGATACTAAAATTCATGTATTATAAAAAATAATAGATGGGCTTCAGTTAAAGTAAAATAATTCCATCTAGGGTTTCTGTGACAGTTTATAAACTACTCAACCTAACGGTCTCGTAATTTATAACGTCACAGAAACCTGAGATGGAATTATTTTCCTATAACTCACTGAAGCCCATCTATTTTTTTTATATATATATATTAGGCACCTATACTGTAGAACCTTTCAATCGACATAATATACATGCTGTCAAATTTTCATAATTACTACATTGAGTTTATGTGCAGATACGCAAACATTTGTTACCATAAATATTTTCAAACTGGGACAGCCACAAAATGAAGTTGCCACAGATATTTGATATTTTACAATAATATAATTGTTACATGTATTTTTTATGATATATATTTTTACAAACAGAGGGACTTGATCGGGTAATGGGATATTGTGTAACATTGCAATAAAGAAACTGGGGTAGGTAGGAGAACGGACTCTTGTAAAATGTATTGAACGCAGACTCTTTCAAATGATACAAATCTCAACTCTAACAGTAGCCAAAACAGCAGCGCTTGCACACTGCGGGCCAGAACAAGTTTTAAAAACCAGGAGTTTTAAAAACTAATTCTGTACTTCTGTTTATATGATTTTTCAATCTGTGATCAAATCAGTGATTTGGGTTTCAGAAAAGGGAGTGTAAGTGACTTATTTTGGCTTCAAGAACCAGTTATCATTATATATATATATATTTGAAATCGTATTTTACCCAGTTTGAATGTCTCCTCACTGCTGCAATCCGGTTAACGATCAGGATCATGGACAACATCCGTTCCCGCTGTCAAGTTCAGATGCTGCCAAGCTACAGAGCCCCAGAGGTAGGGACCAGCCCAGGAAGTCTCCTTCTAGACTCGTCTGGCACCTGACCAGCAAGTGTCACTGAAGAGTGATGCGTTAAACTCTTCCCACATGATTTTCCTCCTTCACCCACAGGAGCACAATGACCGATGCAGCTCTCCCTTGGACCCGCAGCCAGGATTAACAACCACGGTTTTATGACTCAACCTGGTCTCCAGTAGTGGTGCTTTTACTAGGTGAGCCCTTGGGACCCCTAGGAACCAGTTGCTCGAAATAGTTATTTTCACTGTATTTTCAGGACGTCACTGGTGTAAAATCTATGACATTTTGGTTATTTCAAGTTAACATCTGGAATACACATACATTTCTGTTCTGATTTTTCTTCTTTTGTTGGAAAACTAATGTATACTGCATTCAGGCAAATGAAGGCTATTTGTAAGAAATAATTCCCTGGTGATTCTTTGACCTTGTTCGCAACTGTTAAGGTAGACGTGTGAGATAATCCTGTACTGTAGTGTAGAACACTACAAAAAAACTGATTAGTTTTTCACTTGTTACCTAACATTTCTAACTACTGAAATATCTCTATACTGCCAGATCCAAGACTTCTAAAGCAGCCACCCTTATTATTCAGAATTGCATGCTCACTCAATGGCAGTCACATCGCTGCCAAGTCCTGTTTTGTCTCAATGTCATAAGTAGCAGCTGGTTGGTTAATAATTGGAAAGAAGGCATTGGGAGTGAAAGTTCTGACTACCTGGAAGTAAGGCATGCAAACTAAGAGCTTTCTTTAACCTACAGGAGTATGGTACCAGATTGTTAACTTCTTTCCACACTGGACATATAACACCTGAAAAGCAAGTGGACGTGACTGTTATTATGTATGGGTTTATATAATAAGCTGAAACGCATGGCTAAAGGCTGTGCTATTTCTAATGGTTAGATAATGGCTTTTTGTATGCCATCATGTAAACAACTAACCTACTCCCCAGGTAGAAAGCCGAACACTTTAATCATCCTTCTGTGCTTATTTAATCAGACACAATGCTGCTGGTGAATGCTGGTGAATGCAGGCCCTGCGTGTTTGTGCCCACTGAAACATCTTCTGTCTCTGTGTGTGATGAGCTATCTTGGATTTCTGTATCATACTCGTGGCAGTATGTTGAGTGCCTGTGAGCTTGACAGACTTAACCTGATGGGAGCCTTTCCTTTCTTGTAACTTGCGCTAACTAACCATTTACAACTCTGCTAGGTTAATGTCCTGTTCATGGATAATTAACACACACATACTTCTCTTAATGGGATCATTAAGAGATCATTTACAGGGATTATACAGTATATATGTGAACCAAACTGATTGTCAACATTGATGAAACGTTTGTCACTGAATTTATTACGTTTCTTTCAGTATTTCTAAATGGAGCGCTATTGAGTTATAGGTGGAATCCCTAGTCTTACTGTTGCTGTTTAAAATGGAATTGAGTTCCACCTTTTAAAACCTGTTTGTGTTTCTTTGATCTTGAACTGTCTTTTTTTTGCCCATATTCAAGACAAGACATAGTTTTCCAATCTTCACACTATTGTATGTTTTCCCCCTTTTCTATCTGACCAGGCATGCAGGCCTTTTATCCCTGTCTACTTTCAGTAGAATGTAGCAATGTTTTATCCAATCAATCCCCTAGTCTAATCAGCACACCTTTAAGTGTAGTGCAATACCTTAAAGGTAAAAAAGGGCTTTTCTTTACTGCTAAGGAATAGCCTAGACAGCTACAGTGTGTGGGATTCAGAAATGTACTAATGTAATAAAAGTTGTTATCCTTCTTTTTAACAGAAGGCTATCTGAATACCTTGTTATATTTGGCTGATTGCCTTATTAAAGAAGCAATAACTATAAAACCCTATTAAAACGTCTCTATGTGTTAACTTAAACAGCGGTAATAAACATCCCTCTGCAGCACGAGTGTATTTTATTAAGGCTGTAAAGGTTTAAAGTTTACAGTTTCAGCATTTGTAGTATCTAGATGCATTGTATATCACTGAAATGGAATACTGCATGTGAAAACTAATGTAAAAATATTAAGATTAGAGGGGCTCCCGAGTGGTGCATCCAGTATAAGCACTCGCTAGAGTGCAGGATGCGCTCTATAGCCTGGACGTCGCGAGTTCGAGTCCAGGCTATTCCACAGCCGACCGTGGACGGGAGCTCCCAGGGGGCGGCGCTCAATTGGCCGAGCGTCGCCCGGGGGGAGGGAGGGTTAGGTCGGCCAGGGTGTCCTCGGCTCACTGCGCACCAGCGACCCCTGTAGTCTGGGCGGGCGCCTGTGGACTTGCCTGTAAGCTGCCCAGAGCTGCGTTGTCCTCCGACGCTGTAGCTCTGAGGCGGCTGCACGGTGAGTCTGCAGAGTGTAAAGAAGCGGGCAGCTGACGGCACACGCTTCGGAGGACAGCGTGTGTTCATCTTCGCCCCTCCCGAGTCAGTGCAGGGGTGGTAGCGGTGAGCTGAGCCTAAAAAATAATTGGGCATTTCAAATTGGGGAGAAAATAATAAAAACTAATTGGCAACGACTAAAAATAAAAAAAAGAGAAAAAAAATATTAAGATTACAAATGATTTTAATTACGTGACAGTAGCTGTTATTTACTTCATGCTAATAATGGGGGGAAGCAACCAAGACATAGCTTCGATGTAATATACAAGCCTTCAGTGCTTTTCCTCCAGGTGATGTGGATTTTCTATTGGCCTGCTGTTGATGGCTGAAGTGTAATGTTGGCTCCCTAGTGTGGCCTCCCTAGCGGCTCAACATGGCAACCGTCTAGAATGGGCTTGGTGGGGCACTTTGCAGGGGTCATCTTTTTTAATGAAATTTTCTGGTCACGCTTTATTTTAAGGGCGTTGTTAATTTTTAGCTAAGGGTTAGGGTTAGGGTTAATAAAAAACTGATTTAATTTGCTAAACATTACTACAGTAATAATTTGAACCGATTTCAAGCATATGATCAACTGGGTATTGATCATCCATAGGGCTCTGGTGTTTGATTGATCATCCATAGGGCTCTGGTGTTTGCAGTTTTAGCTGGCCTATTATATATTATTAACTAACAGTTAACAGAAAAATAAATAATGTACATTAACATGTTTATTAGCTGTTTGTTAACAGTTAATAAACAAAAAACGTCTCTTAAAATAAAGCGTGACCAAATTTCGATCATAGTTTTAACAGGAAACCGTTTACAAAGGATCAAACGTTTAATCTGTTAAATGCAGATGCATATCCTAATCCTTTAAAAACGCATACAGTATGGGCCTTGAAAACTATGCATATTGATAGATGCTACAGCTTTCCATATTATTGCTAAACATGTGTATTGTTATAACTGTTCAATAAGGGAAATAATACATGCATAGAGCATATAAGTGATTTTCAGTCATGTTCCCCCAACAGTCCAAGTTTTTTTTTCAATCAGTTCTCTTTTCTTTTTTTGTATTTTAGTCTGGCACTTGCTGTAGCTACACACTGTTTAAAGTCTCAGAGGTTACCTGTAAGTGCTGTCTCATGTGCACTGGAAAACAATGTCTGTGTAAAATATTCAGTTTCTGGTTGAAACAAAAAGCAGGGGCGTTGGGGTTACTTGAGAACCATGGCATAGACAACTGTAATGTGAAAGCCCTTTTGAATATTAAAATCTATTCATTTTGTATTTTATATTATGTATTATGTTTTCTTTTGTTCTTAAAATATGTCGATTGTTTTTCTATTTAAAAATGTTGTTTGTTATTTGTGTCTGACACACAGTTGATTATGTAGAGTACTGGTTTATATATCTTTTTTAAATATTGTTGGTATTTATTTCCAGTGAATAAGTGAAAATGAGAAAAATGTAATGCTGAGTGGAGCACTGATGTGTTAGGCTTTGTAAATCAAGTCTTTTAAGCTAAATTAAAGTTAAGCATGGATGTTTCCAACAACATTTTAAATGACCAATAGTGTTCCTTTGAAAAAAGAAATAAGAGTAGCAGAAACAGTACATACGTTTTTCACATTATGTGCTTTTATGAGGCAAATGTTTTATGAATAATGCATTAAAAGTCATCATTTCTCTTTTATTTGTTCAGTTGTTATTTGTTTTCTGCAGTTCAGTTCTCCTTATTGTTCCCTTGGAGATTATCTGTAAAACTATAAATAAGATAAAGTCTCAAAATTGATAAATATCTTTATAAAACACTGATCCCCTACAATAGATATATTGTTCCTCTGTCCTCGTGTGACCTTGGTTGGAGTGTGTTATTGTTTAAACATGTTTAAGTCCATCCCCAGTCTTGGATTTGGTTTCTGTAATCTGAGCCAAGAACAATATTTCTTCCACTTGCTGCTCAGTTCTTCAGTCTGGCTTACAATCTTGGCTATGAATTAGGGATCTTTTGGTGGCAGAGTAGCGATTGCAGACACTTTCAAATCACATCTAAGCCTAAGCAGGAAAACATTTCTAATATATTTGTATGCTAACAGAATTATGCTGCTCTTTAATCTGCAAAACATCTCAGGTGCATGGGGATCAATAAAACCATATCTTAAAAAGCCATTTGATTTAAAACTATAAATAATAATTATTTAATATGATTAATGACATTGGGTAAACCCTAGAGTAAAAACAAATACTTCACTGTGGCACAGTGCAATGTGAATGGCATCCCTCATGTAATTAAGGGGATATAGTCATCGTTATGGCATGTTTTACAAGGCAATAATGGAACTCCCAAGTCAATAAAGCCTGGGACCAGAGTTCCATTATAACTACGGAACACACCACAAGAATGCCATTATTAGTATTTTACTACAGCTTTTTAAAAGATATTTATTTAATTGCCTTTGATTGTCTGAAATTGCAGTCCACTGAAAGAGTTAAGATTTTTGAAAGCAGGGCTCGAGCGTCCATGTGAAGCGTTTCATCAGTAAGCAGCGGATTTAAAACAGGTGTCATTAATTATTGTCATTTCTCAGACATGTTTTATTTGCTGTTCTGTTATTGGGTAATAACATAATACATAAACCAAAACAGTGACATGATTTCAATATGGAAGTTATACTGGGTCAGAGGCCAATTTTAGGGTCACCAACACAGTTACCCTACTATGTTTATGTAACCAAGCAAAGTCAGTACCTCAAGTGGTCTGAGTAATGAGGTTTAAACACTGTGGTGGTGACAGCTTTGAAAAATTACTGCCACGAAAGAGTCGCTTTTCATCTTGGTCAAAGCTAGAATAAGGCTACAATTTAAATTATACCAGCCCAGCTATATTATAAATAACTATACATTTGGTAAATCTGTTATGACTTTTCTCCTGACACAGAACCACGTTTATAAAGTGCCAATGCTCCAGTGTCAATGCAATGTTTTTCACTGGTTCATATGTGAAAAATACACTTGTCATGCCAGCCAAAAATCAGAAAATAACATAGGTTCTAAAAGGTAGGTGGAGTGGGGGGTAATATATAGGATCAGGCTAAATGCAGAGTACTTTAGCATCAGCAACACAGCTGGGTAACACATTCCATAGACTTACCCACTTAAGTATTGGGTGGGGTTAATTCTGTGTACTTGCTCCTTATACTTGTAGAGGGTAGTGTAAACAGTGGAACAGCATAGCTGAAAAAATGTTACCAATTTGCCACTTTGCAGAAACAATAGCCTAACCATGACAATATGGTAATTAAGTCAACAAACCCCTTTTCGTAAGTAGTGGTGCATTGTAGATAACACCCATGTAAGAACCTACGAATATATTAGGGTTGCAAGGATGCAATGGTTATTCAATTTTATCATAATACAGCCGTTTGTATCATTTGTATACTAGTATTATGAGCACAAGGCAGTATTGTAATTCAGAGTTACTGCACAGTGGTGGCATTATGCAGAAAATGTTTTGGTAACTATAGGTTTTTAATGTAACTTCAGATACAGATTGTATTGAGTCTCTTATTTTAACATTGTTTTGTTCAGTGCACTGCTGTAATTTGGTATGCATCAGATGCAATACACAGGGCTCTCTCAAGCCTCCATTTCATTTATGTGCTTATGCAGCTTACTCAGAATATGTTCTCAATTATTTATTTTATCAATTGTTTATTTTATTGGATATGTTTGGATTATAACTGTACTGTAACTAGCATGATCTCAAGACAAATAAACAGTAAACATGGCTTTTCATTTTCCATTTTTGTTGGCAGGCATGATTCCCCACCACAATGTATAGTACAGATTATAAATATTTATTTATACTTGAAATACTAGATAAATAGTACCTAGTGTGAATGAGACTTAATTCCTTTTATCTAGTTATTGTTTTTTAATTAAGGCTGTCAAGTGCAGATGTTAACATCAGAACTGATGTCATTGAGCCTACATACACTTCCAAAAAATGTTTTTATCCTTCAAGATCATCAATGCTTTTACAGCCAGTGTAGAAAAGGACCGTTATGTCAGCTGTTGTTTTACAGTTTTGCTTAATTGTGTCTGTCAGTCCACCCGTCTCTGGCTCTCTGTCACACTCGACATGGTGAACACGATAATGATTTTGCACCAAACTTCACCAAACCTTATACACTCCTAGCCTTGTATAGATGTTTTAAATGGATTTGTCCACGCTGGACAGGCAATATGTATGCTTCGGTAATATGTATGCTGTACAGAGTATAGATTCTGGCCAGCTGAGGAAGAAGGTGATTGGTATGATCCATTGATGAGATGGATGTTCCATTTAATGACATATATCAGTACTGTTCCTTTTCCTGTCTTGCTGGCATTAAAGGTGACACACCAGGTACTGTATCTGACCAAGCCTGGGGGACTACAGCATTGATGGCAGGGAAGGGAAGGCATAGCATCAAGGAAGATGGTGGGAGTCCAAGAAGCCTTTAATCCTTCTGATGAGAAATCCGTCCGAAAGATATGGCTTTCCTGAGTTGGCCTTAATACCATACTTAGTCAAAGGCCTTCTTGATATAAAGGGCAATGACAAGCACTTCCGGTCATCTATCAGGTGCATCCTCCCAGGTTTGGATATCCAAAAACTTAAATGATAGAATGGCCCAATCTGAAGCCAAATTGAGAATCACAAAGAAGATGGTTCATTTCTTGTCTCTTCAGAGCTGCTTGTTAGTGATGGATAAAAGAGAGATGGTTCTGTAGTGGCTTGGATCACTAGATTCAGCCCTTCTTTGAGATGCGATTGACATGGTGTAAAAGGTGGTGGGTAATAAAACAATGTCCAGACTTATTTCCAAAAGAAAAAACCCGATTTCAGGGTGAGTTTATTTACAGAAATCATAAAACAAAACGATAGGGAGAAGGGAGCGAAGGAGTAAACAATGCTGTACAACAGAAGCTCTGCTGCAGTCCTTCTGCATGTACTCACATCAAGTCTCAGTCTTCTTCGTACTCTGTGCAATAAATAATTAGCAGCATTAAATCCGTATCCAAAAAAACTTTGTCTCTCCCTGGTCCACACTCACCGGCTTCCAAACACCAACAAACAAGTAAAACAGCTGGGTTTCCTTTTATACTCTAAACCCCGCCCCTGAGATCAGTGGAACACCAGTCAGTGCCCTGCAGGTGTTCTCAATATACACTTGACCTGAGTGACAGGGAATCGTATGCCCATACTGTTGCCCTATACAAAGATGGCATCCCTGGGAAGTGTGACGGACATCATGGTCACGTGATCTTTGTAAGGGGTTCTGAGTGTTGGCCCAGCACCCTCTAGCGTCGGGAGGTTGGATTCCAGCCCAAGACCTTTTCCTCTCATCACACATGGGCTACCTTCCATTTCTTTGGAACCCTTTTGGTCTTGAAGGAGATCTGGAAGATGGGAGCCTGGGTGTCAAGTAAGCTCGTTGGCAAAGTAAAGTAGGACCCAGCCTGAAATACTATCACTGGGCTTTACTGGGATCAAGATGAACCAATAGTCAATAAACTCTCTTGGGCGGGGAAACGACATAAGAAAGGCTCTTTTCCCTGGTCGTTGATGGTGGCAGTTAAGGCAAAGATAGACTGCTCTTTCTCCACAACAAAGCAGAGGGACAGACAAGGACTTGTTGCTCCTGCAGCATCTGGTGTGAATGAGGCTTAACACTTCAGGGATGCTTAATTCTGTTTGAAAGGTAGATAGCTTTGACTTAAGTTTAGTATCTTGGTGTTTTGGGAAGTGTCTGGTTCTCATGATTCCTGCACTCTGGTTCCGGTACAGTAGCCTGAGGCATTCTGAGTCCTAGACAGCTGTTCTGATTATGTTATCTTTATCTAAATTTCATGTGGACAGCTCAGATAATGATGTTTTTACTAATCAAAAAGCACCATAAACAGGAAAAGGAGTTGTAACCTTCATTTCCAGGGTCCTAATTCCTTCCCATGAGACTAAATCTGGATTTTGGTTGCTTATGAAAACTCAGTTAGCATTGTAATGTACTAGCAATTCATCCACAACTTTAAACTCACAATAATAAAATCTGAATAAGATCAAAGATTAAGCAGTTTCAGCTCACCTTTCTCTGCTCCTGTGTTATTCTTTAGTTTAAGTTCAACTTCAAGCTTTCATTACTTTGAAGCACTGACTTTGACACTCTTTGCTGTACACTACATTCAATTGATCTAAACAGTGGAATATCTACAGTGGCTCTCAAAAGTATTCACCCCCCTTGGACTTTTCCACATTTTATTGTGTTACAACATGGAATCAAAATTGATTTAATTAGGAGTTTTTTGCCACTGATCAACACAAAAAAGTCCATAATGTCAAAGTGAAAAATAAAATCTACAAATTGTTCTAAATTAATGACAAATATAAAACAGAAAATAATTGATTGCATAAGTATTCACCCTCTTCGCTATGACACAAATAAATAAGCTCTGGTGCAACCAATTGTCTTTAGAAGACACATAATTAGTTGAATGGAGTCTACCTCCGTAGGAGGCTGTATGGTCCAGTGGTTAAAGAAAAGGGCTTGAACCAGAAGGTCCCCGGTTCAAATCCCACCTCAGCCACTGACTCATTGTGTGACCCTGAGCAAGTCACTTAACCTCCTTGTGCTCCGTCTTTCGGGTGAGACGTAATTGTAAGTGACTCTGCAGCTGATGCATAGTTCACACACCCTAGTCTCTGTAAGTCGCCTTGGATAAAGGCGTCTGCTAAATAAACAAATAATTTAATACCTGTGTGCAATTAAGGTGTTTCACATGATTTCAGGTTAAATACACCTGTCTCTGGGAGTCCCACAGTTGGTTAGTACATTTCCTAACAAAAACTTCATCATGAAGACGAAGGAACATTCAAAGCAAATCCGGAATAAGGTTCTACAAAAGCACCAATCAGGGGTAGGATATAAGAACATTTCCAAGGCATTGAATATCCCCCAGAGCACAGTAAAGTCCATTATTAAGAAATGGAGAGAATATGGCACAACTGTGAATCTGTCTAGAACAGGCCATCCTCAAAAACTGAGTATCCGGGCGAGAAGGGCACTAGTCAGGGAGGCCACCAAGAGGCCTATGGCAACTCTAAAGGAGTTACAGTCTTCCACGGCTGAGCTGGGAGACACTGTGCATACAACAGCCCAGGTGCTTCACAAAACTGGCCTTTATGGGAGAGTGGCAAAAAGAAAGCCATTGTTGAAAAAAACTCACATCAAATCTCTGCTAGAGTTTGCCAGAAGGCATGTGGGAGACTCTGAGACCAAGTGGAAGAAGATTCTATGGTCTGATGAGACCAAAATAGAGCTTTTTGGCCTCAATGCTAAGCGCTATGTTTGGCGCAAACCTAACACCGCACATCATCCTGAGAACACCATCCCTACCATGAAGCATGGTGGTGGCAGCATCATGCTATGGGGATGCTTCTCTGCGTCAGGGCCTGGAAAGCTCGTGAAGATGTAGCAAAGTACAGAGAAATCCTGGAGGAAAACCTGCTGAAGTCTGCAAGAGACCTGGGACTTGGGAGAAGATTCATCTTCCAGCAGGACAATGACCCCAAACATACAGCCAAAGCCACACTGGAGTGGCTTAAAAACAAAAAGGTCAATGTCCTGGAGTGGCCCAGTCAAAGCCCGGACCTCAATCCAATTGAGAATATGTGGAAAGAGTTGAAATTGCTGTTCACCAAAGATCCCCATCCAACTTGACGGAGCTTGAGCAATTTTGCAAAGAAAAATGGGCAAAAATTGCAGTGTCCAGATGTGCAAAGCTGGTAGAGACTGGTAGATCCAAATAGATTCATGGCTGTAATTGCTGCCAAAGGTGCCTCTACCAAATATTGACTCAAGGGGGTGAATACTTATGCAATCAATTATTTTCTGTTTTATATTTGTAATTAATTTAGAACAATTTGTAGATTTTATTTTTCACTTTGACATTATGGACTTTTTTGTGTTGATCTGTGGCAAAAACTCCTAATTAAATCCATTTTGATTCCATGTTGTAACACAATAAAATGTGGAAAAGTCCAAGGGGTGTGAATACTTTTGAAAGCCACTGTAAATACATACTATCCATTAAATCATTAAAGGAGGAGCCTGGCATTTTACTGAACTTTACATAAGTAATGCACCAAAGTGATGCACATGTACTTACTCACTGTTATTTTATTGCCCCCCAGTTTGTCAACTTTGTATTCGTGTGCGTCTGCTTCAATATTTATCCATGAATTTTCCATTTGCAATGCCCAGAATGTCCACTCCTGAGTAACTCCCCTTCGACCGCCCCTTTCCACATAGACAACGGCCGTACATTCAGTGAATAGGGGCGGGGCTTGTGCAGAGTGAATTTAGCAGTTGAAAGAAGTATACAAATTTAAATATGTAAATATATAGTGTAAAAGCTACAACGATGGATATTAGAAAATGGACAAATAAAAGCATCTGATACTAGTTGGAAATTCAGATAGTGTGTTGTGTTTTCTTAACAGGTTCATTTTAGCATTCAGTCTCCTGTCGTTGTGTTTCAGTTTGTCGATTGCCTTCTGTCAAATCATTGACAGAAACAGAACACTGTAATGTATGTAAACAGTACTGTAATTGGTGACCCGTTTTCTTTTGGCAGACCCGTGAAATATTTAAGTCCACTGACATTTCAGCAGTGCAATGTAAATAACTCTCTGATACTGTGTTCCCAGCACAAGCAAGCTGAGGGTACCGTGAGCGTGACTTTCTGCTGCCCCTTTAAACAGAAAAGTAAATCAATCTCCCTCAGGCTACAAGCTTTGTTTAAAAATCAACAGTAAATCTGGAACAAGATGCCGACATCAGCAAAAGCAGGCTGCAGGGTTACACAAGGTCAAGGCTGCCACTAAGCGACTGTGAAATCAAAACACTTTCGGAAGGCAGCTCAGTAAATCCCTCCTTTCAGGAGGACTTTCAGTAACCCTTTAAATGCTGGAACCCTGCACTATACTGTTGGCTTATAGGAAACCAGAGAAGCACAGCTGACCATTCGAATTGTTTCAATGTTAAATTTAGCATCGCCTTTTCTGTTCCTGTGTGACATGGCTGAAAAGGTTCTAACAGATGAAGAAGACTATTTAAGGCAACCCCTTCTGTAGGGTATCACACAACTTGCTCAACAAGCATGCCAAAGAAGTATAGTCCAACCCTGTGACGTTGGCAGTTCTTTATTTGCAGTATTCATGTTCTAGCAGTACTCCATGTGGTGGATTGTAACCCTGCTAAACAGAAAGGGTTGAAAACTAAACTGTATTCCTCATTAAGAAACAGTGGGTATTCACAAATGATCTACCCAGAAGAAATCAACATAAAACAATACAATTGTCTGCAAGTGCATTGAACATTTTAACTCCACGACGGAGGAGCGATGGAGGAGCGATGGAGTTGTGGCTTGGAACGGGGAATAATAAAATATGCTTTTATTGTTATCTATCTAAATGAATCAATCAATATTCTCAGCCAACAAGTTAGGAAAATAAACATCTACTCCAATAGGAAGTTACACAAGCAGGTGGAATGCTATTTGGGGTTTTCCATTTTTCCAGTTATGTAACATATTTGAGTGTTGCCCAAATACAAATAACCAAAACAAAACTTAGCAACAGATACAACTCTTCAAGTAAAACATGGTACTTCCTTATAAACCAGGATATTTTTCTACTCTTGTTTAAATGTGGCTTTTTTTTTTTGGTTTCAACTAAACAAAGATGTGTATGGGCAGAATAACTGATAAGTTACGTCTGCAGGACTGTAGTTACACATAGTACTAATTGTGGGACTGCACTTGCTAACTGCGTAGAAGCACTAAAATAACAGCTCTACATTAACAGTTTTTTTTTTCATTAATCACATGGGACAGCTTTTCAGTGAGTGAACTTTTAACCTTATCCTGTGCCAGTTGGGAGGGGCTTTTCTAGAGAGCTTACAATGATCTGGTATATGTGTTAGTCAAAAAAAAAAATTGGGGGTTTGTGTGTGTTGGGTGGGGGTGAGTGGGGGTTGGATTGGGAGGCTAACACAAGGAGCACTTAGTGTAATAGCTATTTAAAGTAAGATACAGTACTGTATAAACATCTGTATATATGCTTTATAATGGGAACGATTAGTATATAGGTCTCAGAGAATCTACTCAATTGTTTTAAACAAAATATATTTATTAATTGTTTAAACAATTTTTAACCAAAACTCCCCAGTTTTGTAGCTGAAATACAACTCTTGCTCCATGTATTCCAAACTATAAATGTGTAAGGAACAATAGAGAAATATATAGTTGTTAATGACTGAGGGTCTTCTGGTTAAGAGATGAATATGTTGCAGTAGGCTCCATGCTACTTTCATTACACAAAGAACTCAATTCTACAAAGATCTTGTGCACATAAATGTAACCACCGCTTGTCCTAGGCCTTGGGTATGAATTGACGTTTATTTTAGTATGCATGTATTTATTTTAACTGCCTACAGTATGTGCCTCAATTGTCATGCAACAGTTTTTGCATTTCTGCTGTGGAGCTGGTTATTTTTATAATAAAATATGTCCTTTTGGATTGCACAGACAATAAGGTTTCAATGTCAGTGTATTACCCAATTTCATTGTGGTAGATAGTTTGAGATTATCCAGGGGTAACCCATGTACAGTACTACAGATTTTTGACCCATGCTGACCTCTAGATGGAGGGTCAATGTCCTTCACATTATATAGGCAGTACTGTAGTCCCCAACACAAGCCTCATATTCAACAGACCAACAGTGTTTCTGTTCTGCTAAAAGAGCCAGGCTCTGTGAGTGGAGTGGACACACACCTCAATATGTTACAACTCAGCCAGTTAAAAACAAACCCTTTTATACATATTACACACTACAAATCAGAAGGTCCATCTCTTCTAAATGTTTCCCATAGTAAAAGCATAATTAAGCATAATGAAAACAGGGTAAAGCCTAGGCAAGCATTGTAAAGCCCAGAGAGGTATGGTAAAGCATACTAAAAAAACAAAGTAAACCATTGTAAATGCATAGTACTGTATAACTTTGGGGAAAGTACTGGAATGCTGCACAATTACAATGCCATTTTATTTTACTGTGGTAAACCTTTATTTTTGTAAGGGATGTCAGAACAAAGAGCATAAATAAAGCTTACTTCCACAGTTACACTTCAAAAATGGACTGGCACAGCATATCAGTGGGTATGGTACTTAAACAGAGGGCTCTGTCCCTTTAAGGCTAAAACCAAAATAAAAACAAGGAGGCAGAAAGCTGTCATTTGAACATGATTCCTGTTGTAAGTGTTAGATGTAAACTTATCTCCTGCCCTTTTTAGAGTTTTGTTGGTCTTTTGTTAAAATAATGGCCTCAGGTTATCTTGGCAGAGTAATATCACTGCGGCTACAGATGCTATTGAAAGAAAAATTAACTGCTTAGTGTATGTTGTTGTCTCTCAATGAACACTTTAAAGACTGATGAAGAATATACATCTATGCTGACATAAGTCTGAAATGGAAGTTCTCCTTTGTTTGTAGTGGAAGGGTATTTTTTAACAAATGTTTAATACTGTTCACAAAACTTTTGTGACAACAGCATAGAAGAGTTTATCAAACTCTTTTTAAGTCATAAAAATACACTTAAAGAAACAGATGAGTTACAGCTTTGGGCCCATAATTATAATGACAAGCAAAAATAAAAAAATAAAACAAAAAAAATAATCTTTAAAGGGTTAAAAGGCCCCTATCTGAAATGCCAGTCTTCCAACAAAATGATAAATGTCTGTTGATTTGTGCTGCAGGGGGTGGGCATTTATGTCATATTTCACTGCTGAGAACCCAGTATTTTCAAAATGTCTTGGTATTCCAAAATAGAGAAACCACCTCCCCTATTCAAAATCAGAAAACAATACTGGGGTGCACACTTTTTGTATCTACTGTACATTGCTACTTCCTCCCTCTGTACCTCAACAACCCAACAATACTGACCTATTTCTCAAGGGCATGCCAGTAAAGTTTCTAGAAATAAATTATTGCTGAACTATTGCTATGGTGTAAAGAAGAAACAGACCTCATGCATTTCTGTGAGCTGTTAGTCCAGCAGGTGGCAGACATACTGAGAGGAGCTCTGGGTTTGTGTTTCCCAGGCACTGAAAATAAGTTCTCATCAAAATGTTTTTCTTTAACAAACAATAAATATTTTAAAGGTTTCCTGTCTTGCCTTTCCGTCGGTAAAACTTTTTCACATGAAAAAGCAATACTCAAACCCAGAAAAATGTTCTTTATGATAAAGGTTTCAGTTTCCCCACATTGGAGATTTCATATTAAATATCACACGACAATCACCTGACATAATCATGGCACAGGTTACAGATGTCATGAGTGCGTGAGACCAAAGCAACAAGTAAGTTCTTGGTTGAGGTTGTGGTTATGGTTCACAGTACTGTCACAAACTCATGCTTTTATGTGATGTCTGTGGTTATGAAGCTGGTAAAACTTCACAGAATAATTAAAAAAGCTCTTGGAACTAGTTACCACATATTTTATTCCAAACCAGATCTCACAGACATTTCTATTGAATTGCACCTTACCCCAGATCTAAATGGCTTGCAGACACAATATTTTTTAGATCAATAGTCTTTTCTTGCCTTGACAAAATTAATTGAAATTGAAATGGATGTCCTTCTAGCTGCTGATGTGTTAATAATGTGTACATTAGCATAAGACACCTATCGACTACAGAGCTTGCGTTATTAACTCTCTGGCAAGTGATCTGAACCTCTTTCAGAATCAACACAATATTTTATTTTTTAGATTAATAGTCTTTTCTTGCCCTTACAAAATGCTTTGCAATTGTAATGAATCTCCTCCTAGCGGCTGATGTGTTAATGAAACTGACATGAGCATTGGACACATACTTACCTCTCGACTATAGAGCTTGCTGTTTAGTTGAATGGTAAGACATTTGTCCTTGAACTGTCAGTTTAGTGGTTCACATCCAGCCCTTGCCTTTCCATTTTATTCAATGGGCCAAGATGTCAATTTATTATAAAATCAACAGTTGATTTCCAAAGTATCACTGCAGTAGTCCACCAGTCCACTGGAGTCTAATTCAATAACAGACAACAGTTATTACTACTACAAAGGAATATAAATGGTAATAGGATTCCTGCTCTCTCTAGTGTTGCCACCACACTATAAGAATTTAAATATTTGCTGTGGTACGCCAAGTTGATTTTAGGATTAATAGTAGGCTACTTTAAGTATCCTCTATACTGTATATGGATAGGAATCTCTGAGCCATGTTACTGTAAGACACTTTCTTCATCTTTTTAATGGGCAGGAATGGCAAAATACACCCTAAAACTAAAATTAAGAGTTCATTTGAGATTAAGCAGTTTTAATTTGTGGTAACTGAATCCATTTATTTATTACCAGCCTAAAGGGTCTAGTGGTTAGCACAGATGCCTTCAAAAAAGTCATTGGTTTGAGGAACATCTGGGGTTCATTCTCTGTGAAGGCAAGTATTACATTAATGATCTTGAACTGGTTTGGCACTTTGCCAGAAGGTAGGACTAATCAGCATGACTATATTAATCTAGAGCCTGAGCTTGTCACACACTGCCAGAGATTGCATTGAGATAAGCAAAAAAAGAAGCATCTTTGGGAGTAGGGTCGGTTTGCCCTTTTAGGTAAGATTCTGCTTCAATAATCAGCTGATGAACCCATAAACACCATCATACCAAAGAATGACAAGTATAAATACAGACAAAGAAATTCAAAGACTGAATGTTTTTTGTTCACCAGAGATTTGGAATTCTGTTTCTCTTGCTCCTATTCCAAAATTACATTTTTCATTCAAATCTATTCATAGTGAACATGTGATGTCCAAATGCTGTAATTTCTTTTTTTAAACAGCTTAGGTTTATCACAGTGCAATACTCATCTGACCTGTTCACCACCTTGTCCATAACTCCCCGTCTCTTAGTGCAGGCCTCAGCCACACGTTCTTTGGCCTTTGTCTGAATTAAGACTCCCAAATTATACTGCTGTGAGTGATTTAAGGCCAAAAGACTTGCCAATATGCAGCCTACTCGATTCTCCCCGTCCAAAACATAGTTATTAAAATCATCTTGTTGTGCTATCAATTCGATGTAAAGTTTCCCCTTCTTGTCTTGAGTCCAGGACACGTGCGCCAACACGGGAGAAAAAGCAGGCAGGAGGATTGGCCAGGGCACTACTATCAACTGGCTGCAATATGAAACAGCCAGTTATATGAAGGTGCGAGCCAGTTTTTCTGACCCCTGGGGTGAGACACTAGACTTAGTGAGAGATGCTTTTGGCAATACTGACATAGTGGTTCACTTTCCTTATGTGGCTTGACCTCTTTTATCTGAGTATTGCCAGCTGTGTTGTAATTCTCAAATCTGTTTCCTGTATGCTGCAGACATGCAGGTTATAGTGAAGAGAACAGCAATTACTTATCAAAGATATTGATTCTGTGACTGAGGAAGCTGATCCTAAAACTGGCTTTTGCTTTCTCACAAATATTGTACAAGCTCCATGTCTGAACTCCTATACTAAGTTATGTGTTAACTATTGGAAGGAGAGTATTGGCAAAGGAATGTGTCAGGGAGACATTAAGATAGTAGTTATTTTGAAATAGGTGGTATTATGACCAAATGGCCAATATATCTTGTATGGGCATGTTAGCACAGGATGCCAGGACTGCCCTTATGGAATGGGCGAAGGCCTTTCCCACAAGCAATCAACACTGGTTGCAGCAGATCTTTCTTATCTTGTACCCGGTTACCCCTTGGCAAGTTCAGCAACAACTACGAACAGTTGACCGGTGGATCTGATATCTTGGGCTCTGATGATTTAGTAGCAGAGAGATGTTCTTGCGACCTGCAGGTGCTTTCCTTTCTTCCACAAAGGCACAAGGAAGAGAATAAAACTGTGGAACTGTGGAGTGATGGGTTGAGAAAAGTGTAATTCAGTATATGGGTACAGCATGTTACTCTTGAAGGATATGTAGAGCCTAATGTGGCTTGTACTGTGTCCTAGGTCTCATCATTGGACTGGAATTTCTCCATTTGCTCCATTTTGGGGATGGGGTTGGTATTTGATGCTTTACAATGGATGTAACATCTTATTCTCATTCTATCTGATTTTCCAGTTTTGGGGGTGGGGGAAGGACACTCCAGCTACTGCCTGAGAAGGGCTGGGGTCAGCAGGTCTGTCAGTCAGTCATGAGGACCTGATTACTACTATCACTAGAAAAAAAAAAATAGCCCTGAGAGAGAAAAGATAGGAACTGTGCAGGCAGGCATATTTCCTTTAAGCTTCCTTATAGCTTAACAATCGCAGGGTTGGCTTACTCTACACATGCACTTACACATTTGCACATACACTTAGTCAACACTGCACATATAAACTTTTGCAGGTGCCTACGGGACCAGTTTTAAGATCAGCTTCCATTTCCAATGTCAAAGATTCCATTCTCCTCTCTCAAGCAACCAACTATATCCAAAGTTTAGATGTAGGGTTTATTCACTATCTGGTGTGCTGGCAAGGGCCACTTCTTGTTCCCAACATTTCTCCAGTCATCTGCATGCTATTGCTACATGGGATGTTTTGTTTAGAATTTAGAATGCCCAATTACGTTTCCACACTGCTGCAATTACCCACAACAGTTCAGGAGAACTTAAGGTCAGTGAGTGTCCTCTTATCCCACCACCAAGACAATTGCGTCTTTACACCCAGGAACTTGTGAGTGGATGATTATGAGCTACCAGCCTCTGGAGGACAAAGGCCAGCCCTGCAGAAGCACCAAAGTCAACGTGTCACTCCCTCTGGAATCCCTAGTGAAAACTTTGCACAGCCAGGACACAAACCTTTGCTCCCCTGATTCTATGACCCACCATGCAGCTGTGCTTTAACCATGTGAGCCACTCAGAGACCCTGCCTGCTACATGGGATGTGTTAACCAGTTGAAATGAGGTGATACAGATATTAGTGCAGTTTGCTAACCATTCTGCCGTGAAGAAAAAACAGAACAAGTAAAAAGTTGGCAATTTCCCTGATGTCAGACTTCACACATTATAACAACAGTGTCTGAAGCAGTCATATATATATAGCTTCTGGGTATACTCATGGAGCCAAACAGGTTTAGTAAAAATAAAACAGCACTTTGTAAGCTAACTACAGTACATAAATGTATTAGTTGATTTGCACACCTCTGAGCTGGATTGCAAGTGCAGCTACGTGCAGCTTTATAGCTTTACTAAGAGGGCCACAGGTACAAAAGGTCATTAGTTCAGGCTTGTGGTTGGGATAGGAGTGCATGCACACACACCCCTCCAAGTGTGACAGCATTTTAGATTAAAATCGGAGCTCAGTCTTTGGTCAGTGTACGTTCACAATAAACACTCTTCCTTATTGCTAACGATGACTGATTTGTTATTCTTGGCAGGAGTAGGACTTGGAGTTCTTGAAGTGTGCTGTTATTGTTTTTGTAACTTTTTTTCTTTATCTCTCAAAGTACGGATCAGGTTACTGTGCTCTGCACCACCTTTATATTCTTTTAAGGGTTCACCCAAGAGCTGTAAGAAATGACATAGCTGGATCTCGTAAGTGTAAAAAGTGTCACTGTTACTATTTCAACAGCTATTATGCACATATTATTCAGGAAGTCTCTAAAAGCTCTGTTTCATGTTCTCCCGCTCTCCTCTTTCCTCTTGTATCCCAACACAGCATTATCAGCCAAGAGACCTGGCCAAGACTCAGACGACAGACCCTCTTCCAGAGGGAAATGCTGGTCACATTGTTTTTTGTTTCACCATGGGGGCAGGCTTAATTGCAGGATAGACAATTTAGGGACATTGTCGAACTATTGTATTAGTCTCAGAGCTAAACAGTGAAACAGAACTAAAGAAATGTAATACTTTGCAGGTATATAAGCAGGTCAAAATGTGTGTTAGCTGTCTGTGTGGCTAAGGCATGTGTGGAGGCTGTGTGGAAGCTAAGGCCTGTGTGGAGTCTAAAGCCTGTGTAGAGGTTTAGACCTGTGTGAAGGATAAGGCCTGTGAAGGCTGTCTGTGTGAAGGCTAAGGCCTGTGCAGAGACCTATGTAAAGTCTGTTGGCCTCTGTGTGAAGCCAGTGTATAACCTGTGTGATCAGAAGCTATTGTTAAATGTGCATTGTGAGTAACTTGTGAACTGTGTGTAACAAGTGTTTTTGGTGACCAATAAACAGCTTAGCCGGCCGGCTTATATTTAGGAATTTGTAAAAGTTGTTAGCACTCCTTGGTGGAGTTAGCCTTTTATTTTGTTTATTTTGTTTGTGTTTATGAATATAAATACAGGCACCACCCTGTTTTCAATATATTCTGTGTCTGGGTCTAATGTTTCAAGGATGCAGACCAGCCTTGGCTGGGACGCTACGCCACAATATATATACAGTAGTCTCTGGCTAAGAGAACACCCATTGGGAAGCAAGCAACGTGTTCTTATAGCCGAAGTGTTCTCTAAGACGGAGTTAGCCACCAGACACAATATGAATCAATAAATAAATAAATACATATGTATTACTTGTCATGACGCACGTGCATCAACATATGAAATGAACTGAATAAAAGCAAAACAAAAGGCAAGTGTATGTTAATAAACTATAATAATAAAGTTACAGACAAACTAACATTAATAAAACTAAGCAAAACAACACAGTCAAAAAGCTTGAATCGCTATGTACTATAAAAATAGCTGGCGGGTGTGTTTCGGGCTATCACAATGGCAGAGGCATAAATAATGGCCGTTACTTAGGGTTAACTTAACGTTAATAAACAAACTGACAAAATAAATTAACACAGCACCCCTACACACATTACAAAATGCAGCAGCAATATACAAGACAATCACATTATTTAACAAAATGGTGAAGCAACTCACCAGAATGGGAAACACCAAATTGCTCGGCGACTTGTGTCTGATTTAGTTTTTTTTCAAGAGCTCGAACAATTTCTAACTTTGTGTAGCACGAGGAACAGCACCGCATTTTACCATTTGTTTACACGTCATTTTGTAGCGATGAGGTGCGTTCGTGGAACTCAGACTACAAAACAATTCAATGACATGACGGCAGTTCTGGAAAGATTTAATAAACCAATCAGTGTGCCCTTCTATGTGTATTTAAAATGTATGGTTTGCTTTACTGGTTTATAACCAATAAAACTGAATTAGATCACACTTTACCAGTAACAAATTATTTGACATCTGGCTTTGCTATAGAACGTATGGATATAAATAAACAAATCATGTTCATACAGTTGTTTGTGTTGTTTTGAGTGGAATATCTCAGCTACAATAACGTGAATTATATAACATAGCTGATTGTTTTACATTTAGTTAATTAGTGAGCAGTTATTCATTTTCGATAATAAAGGCAGCACACGTCTTAGTAACCCATATCATTAAAACAGACTCCTATTTCATTTGTGTCCACAGCTACATATATCATATCCTCCTAATAAGGTCTGGATTCAATCTAAAAAATATAGCAGAGCTTTATCACCCATGTTATTTCTTTGTTTATGGTGCCATTTAAGCATATTCCAGAAATAGAAGGATATCCCTCCCAACACACCATTGATGAGCAAGAGTCAAAAACAAACGTCTCCTGCGCCTCGTGCAAACATCCCATCTGTCTTCAATGTGCCCAAATGGCATCTGAGCAATGAAACTGCGCTGAAATATTTGAATAGTGCGGGTTTCTTTTGCTAAAGTGTCATTTTGTTAAAATTTAATTTGTCTGTTTCTTAGACCAAATAAACAATGGATCCACTGGACCTGTGGATACCACTTGATAAACTTTTTTTTTCGGTGGATAGTAGTTACGGGTTAAAAAAAAAAGATTTCTATCTTCTTGAGGGTAGGCCAGCTTTTATGGTTTGTTTAGAGCAAAAGGAGAAGCTGAGCTACAATACAAAGTTCCTCGCTTATGGAGTTCAATTTGCAACCTTGTCACCCGTTTAGAAGGCATATATAATTTAATTGTTAACTGCTTAATTGTTAACTTGCTTCAGTCAGTTAGCAGCCAACTGGTGCTGGTTGGGGTTCACTGATTATGCCACATTCATCATGACTCTTTTGGCTACATGGAGCGAAGAAATTAATTCCAGTAAATCTTACCTAAAATATATCTGTGGCAGGGCTGAGACCGTGCACATGTGTGTGTATAGTTTGATTTGTGTTTTATTTCTTTGGTTATTTAGTCAGATACTTCGTATGGGCCAGCTGCAAATTCCCAACCAGGAAGTGGGATTATCTCGGCAGGGCATCTCGCTATAAAAAAGAGCTACCGAAAACACCTCTCTGCTACTAGCCCAGACAAAGGAATCCGTATGAACAGTGAGTAGGAGATACCTTGCTGTGTGGTGAGCAGCCAAGAATTTCCAGTTCTAGAACTCTGGATCAACCAGTGTCGGGTGTGTTCTTTCAAACAGAAGTGCAACCTTTACCAGTTTTATTGTTTACAAATGAAAAAAAATGCAGTTGAAAATCAAATACACCTTTAACATAATTTTATATAGGAAAATATTACATCTACAAAGTCATTGTAAAACTTACTGGATTTATTTTATTAGCTATATGCTGCTATAGTCAAACTCTGCTTACCAAAACTTAACTTATCCTAGTCTGCCATGGAATGTCCATGAATTGAAAATTGGGCTTCACCACTGGTTCTTGGGTACAAACTTAATGACTGCACGTGGGATGTTTATAAGCACAGAACAGCTGCAGACATTGCACATTTTCTGTAAATCACTTTGAAAGTAAAGAATGTACATGCTCCAAAAGTTTTCACTTAAAACGGTTTCTGAGTCTTATGACTTATGAACAGATTGTTGGATTGAATTGAAAATTGCGTGTGAACATTGATGTGATTTGCTGTGTCATGCAAACATTGTTCTAGTTTAACCTAATACTACGGTGGTCCAGAGGTGCAAAACGCAATTAAAATATCCTGACAACACATAAAATATTTTGAAAACACAAAAAATAGCTTCTGAGAAAGCAGCAGGAGGAAGAGGATGAAATAGAAGGACTTGTGAATTCAGTAAGTAATATTTATTTTAATCACAACTTCATCTTCGTCGCGTTGTTATGTTAGTAAGGTGAATATTTATTAGGGCAAAATATTTTAACTGTGTTTTACACCTCTGGGCCACCGTATAATACACTTTTCATCTTTTTCTGTTTTCCTTACGCAGAGGATACCCAACCTTAATGATATTAATAATAGCTTTATAAAAAAAGGGCCTTTTTTTAGACATTCATTATGTATTGCATGTAAAAATAAAACTAAATTGAAAACAGTTAGCTGTGTGACATTTATAATTGTATATTCACTTACCGGTAAGTGACTTCTAAATAACAAGACTGTTTGGAAAGTAATTGCAGTAGTCTGGTTTGGGTTTCTATTCATGCTCTTTAAACGTGGATATTTTCATGAAACACAGTGCTAGTTTGTTTATTTCCTTAGTCTTCCTCCCAAAAAACATGGTGCATCTAGGAGCGCCAGAATACAAAGAGGCTTCCGAATATGAGGGAGCATTGGTGTCAGACAAGATGGTGTCCACCATGGCACCAAAGATTTTCTTGCAATAAAATATATTTGACACAAGCATTTCCGTGACAAGGCTGTAAATAAAAAATAGAGCTATCAGTAATATGAAAGCATAAATCACATGTACAAATTATATTTGGGCATACAGGCCAGACAACAGAGAAACCTCTACATACCCTGCAGATTATGAATCACTCAATAACAGTAAAGCTGAAGTACTTGCTGAAGACCCAACTGCTTTTTAAAAGGGTTCTAGACCTCACTGGTGATGGATGGATAAATGAGAAAGTGATGACTATATGGCCACCTGTTGGTATATTCTGGAATATGAGGACATGTAATAACCTTACTGCTTACATAATATGTGATTTACAGTGCACAGCAAAAGCCTTCTGTGGAAAAGGTGTTGCATACACATAAAATACCATACATTTTGTAAGAACTTCAATGAAAAGGACCTTTTTTTTTCATACATATATGTAAGACTATATACAATGCTGTCTCCATATGATAATGTTTATTCTACTTGCCAAGCACTGAGATCAGTTGGTGCTAGAGTATCCAGTCGTGAGTCTCTTTCTTCCACATAAACAAAGGAAGGTAGTGTAACAGGTGCACCCATTAATCATAATAAAAGGGTTCAGGATGTGCTGACAGAAGAATAAAGAGTTCTGATTTGTATGAAGTCTCCCACAGGCTTTCCTGGAAACACTCAAACACCTTTCGCAGAGACGCCATTTTCACAACTTCACTTTAAAGCTTTCCTGAATGCAGTGCCAAACAAGCTAATTCCATTTTTAACTATAAACCCATGACCGTTTTTGTTTGTTTGTCTTTGTATTATAAACTGCAGGAAGCTACCTCCACATATATGTAGTTGTCCTGAGAATGACTCCTAAGCCATAAAACCATCCATTCTGCGGAAGGAACCACAATGCCAAGAACAGGCGGTAAAAGGGGACTCTTAAGCCGCTGCAACTGCAGCAACAATGTTCTGCACAGCAATTATATATGACCACAACCCACACAGCAAATGCCAGTATGTTTTTTTTGCTTTTCTAAAGAATGGTGTCCCGAGGTAGTTGATAAACTTACAGTAAGTTCCAAAGACTTCCTTACATGTCTTAGTTTATACCAAATGTGAGGCAAAACTGCGATTTCTTATATTGAAATGCTTTTTTTTTTGTTGTGTAACTTGTCTTGTGAGGGTATGCTGAGTCAGTGACTTTTAAATGTAAAGATTGTTGTCAGCTTATGTGAAATAATTTAGTGAACAGCTGCACAAGAGATCACCACAAGAGGGGTTCAACAAATTGACCATTTTTTTCAAAAATGTGGACCACAGCAGGAGAAGTTATGAAAACACTGAGAAGCATTGTTGTAATAAGGGAGTGTGACACAGTGAGTGGGCCCTGTTACTATTTTAGAAGTCCGCCCACAGCTATAGGACTTCAACTGTAAATATGATATTGTATTGTATTGTTTAATGCACATTTCAGCAAGGGATTGATTGATCCCCAGCATATTAAGCTCCTCTGTGCTGACTAGATGACCAATTGGATTTTTAGCCAATTAAGCTAATCAACATGGAAAGCGGGTGGATATAAAAGGATGCACTGAGAGGAGTGGAGACTGGAGCTTATTAGGGAGCTGAACCAAGTAGCCAAACTTGAAAAGACATTTGTAAATGTATTCTCATGATTCTTGCCTGCCAGACAACTTGACTACCTGTTTACAGAGAGAAAGTATATAAGTGGCCCACACATCCATGATATGTAAACCACATGCAAAAGACATATATAAATAAAATGATCTTTCATGGCACCTGATAAGCATTCCTATATATTGGGAAGCACAAGCACAGGCCTCTGTCCACCATAGGAACCTTGTGCTGTATATAAAATGATGACCTGTTGATTAAATTCTGTGCAACACAAGCAATTCTGAATTCTGCATGCAGGGAATAATGGAGCTCCCCAGGGGTTTTACGCCAGGATAAACTCTTTGTAGCAACTAATTTCCAAGAGTGTCCTAGAATGTTGCTGGTGTTTCTCCCTCAAGGAAGATTTATTGAATCCCTTCTTAACTGACAAGCTGTCATGTATGGACCTGACTCGATGGCCTGGAGGTATGAGTTCATAACCCCTGGCTAAGACACTGAGCCCCCTGCCTTCACACTGCACTATGTTCTGTCTTTGTGCTTTTCAGCTGACTGATCCAACCAGTGGGGTTAAGGCTGCTGTAACATCATGAGACAATTAAAGTACTCAAATGGGAGCCAAACACATCTGTGTTCAGTGGAGCAGAGAACACCAAATCAAAAACCCAATAACAACATAGCCTCTATAGTTCCTTTGAGAGCACTTCAGATCTGAAATCACTTGAGGCTGAAGAACAGGCATAACAGGTATGTCTTGTTGAACAAGCCTTGAATTAAAACACCCGTGATGTTGCACAATTCCAGCTAAAAGAAGCTTTACTTCTCAGTTTTATAGTTTATAAGTAGTAGTGTAAGAATACACTTGTATTTTTTTTATAAACGGTTCCTTCGTCCAAGTGTAGTTAATAAGGCAGTAAACATTTAATAAACATTTAATTTACTGACATTAAGTATTCAAAAAAAATTGTGTTACACAAGGTCGCAAAAACAACAAATTTTAGGGCTGAAAAAAAATGCTTACTGTACAGTAGAACAAAAAAAAGACAATTACAAATGTATTTTTTGTGAATAAAAACAACCATCCATGAGGATGGGAATGGGGGGGACAACATCTCTAATTGAGTGTTATGTACACATGAAATAAAATCAGTATATATATTCTGTAGCACCACCCCAAGGTAAATTGTCCATTGCGCCATCGCTAAGAATCAGCTTGAAGCAGACTGTCTCGTGCAGACAAGTTCATTTATAAAAATTGTAGGAGACAAGTTTATTAACCCCTTGACTGCTACCTGTTATATAATTGTTTCCTTTAAGGTCTAAAAGTTAATTGATTTCTTTAAACTGACATTTCTTTTTGATTAACACCTAAAGTGAATGTCACAAGTGACGAATTGTATTTATTTATTTTTTTGTACTTATTATTGTATTATCTGTTACACTTTATATTGTGTTATGTGTTGGAGTTATTTTTGTTTTTTTTATTGCACTGTGTGTTTTTATTTTTTTGCACGTATATAGAGATAGCTTTATTCAATCACTGTTAGTTTTTTTTTTAATATTGGACAGCTGTGCGTAGTTCATTTAACCACTTGTTAACTTCCAATTATGACCCCGCTTTTACAATTGGTGAGACGCTGTTCATTGGATACTGCAGCAGGACTATAGAATAAAAGGTGGGGATTAGGAGAACAAAAAGGAGAACGAAAGGAGAACGAAAGGGGAACGGGTAGAGGGTGGAAAGAGAGCGGACACAGGAGCAGGCAGTCGGAGTGACTGTGTATGGAGTGTGTCGATAACAACAACAGCAGCAGCAGCAGGAGTAGCTGCACGGCGAATCCAGAAAATGGGATTTTACAGACAGTGAGGTATTATTGTTTACTGCTGGTCGAGGGTTGTGCCCTGCAATTTAGAAATAGGGAATGAATTGAAACGGGACAGTGAAAACTGTATTGTATTTTATTTTGGGACTCTTTTTATTTTTTTGTCCATGTTACCAAATTCCTTGGTTTAGAAGGAACTGGATTGCTTGTTTGGGTCTTTGACAATAATAACAAGAGAGTTATGGTGGTGGGTGGATTGTATCATTCCAGTCTGGGGAATTGTCTGCCAGCCTTGAGTTGCAGCGTGGAACTGGCTGGATACTTAAGGAGAGAGAGAAGTGGTTGTTCAGACAAGAAGTAGTTTGACTAGCCTTGTTGAACTACTTACTGATCATATCCATTTGACCCTGTGTCTGCTTGGAACAAGTTGCAAGGTGATTGATTAGCAACAGCTGGGATCTCCTGACTGCGGCCATCTACATAAGGGAAGTGATATTTTAAATTTTTTGAAGGTGCGGGACCCTGAAGGTCTTTACTGTTTTGCCCCCTCCCATGTTTCCTGGGACCTTCCACTCCAGCTTTGGTTTGGACGCTAGAGGAGGCCTTCATCCTTGGTGATGTCACTCCATGATTCTGCCCTCGGACGACAACCCTGCCAGAAGCATTAATAGATATATCTATGTGTATGACACTACAATCTCAGTTTCACCACTTAAGCAGAGACTTTTGCAAAGGATGTTGTTTTAGATAGTATTTTATATAAACTTTTAGTGTGTATTTGCTCGTTGAGTAATCTCTATTATTTTTGCCATGTTAATTTTATAAAACTTTGATTATACTTACCCCTGTGTTTGTGTTGTGGTGGATCCTGGGAATCTAAAGAACCTGCTAAGGGAAGGAAAGATCTGGTTAGTGCTAGGAGGACCTTGTCCTCCAAAATAAAAACAAGGTGGCGTGGTCGGCTACAAATATAGAAATAGTTTTTAGACTTACCATTAGTGGTTGCTTGTCGTTAACCAGTGACACATGTTACTTACTGTGTGACATGAATACAATTGTCAAAGTGATTTGCCTGCATGCAACAGTTCATGAAGTTAATCATCACCATTATCTGCAGGTCAGTTCAAGTCACTTGCTTCCATATGTGGCGGTGGTTTCCAAAAACAAAGCAAGACAGTATGTACTAGGACTATGGTTTGAAAGCAATGATAACCACAGACATGGAGGGACATTTATTCATGCATCCATCCATGTACTCTCCCATACCGTTTGCAAGAAAAAAGACTACAAAGAATATTTACAATAAGAATAAGAATACAAAGAATAAGAATACAAAAAATATTTAAAATAAGAGATCAGTATGACTCCAATTTGAGCTTCTTTATGTCTGTAATGAGTTTCAGTTGTTTTCCACAACCCAAGTTTTTGGTTAGTTTTGACCAACAGTGACGCATATGTACAGGTCATGTTAGTTAAAGACATTAGGAGTTCATTAGGACCCTGTTCCTTCATATGAACCCTGTTCTTTCTTTCTTAATACTGTATCTTGAACTGGTGCCATGGCTGGCTGCCAATCTCAGTCACACTCTATTAATCAGACTCCTAAGCCAATAACTCCAGTGTAAGGGCTATTGTCTGGAGTTTTAAAAGGGCAGTTTATTTATTCCTATATGTCTAGTATTTACTCAGATGGAACAAGCTTGTGGTTCTTTGTTTGTTTTTTAATGGGGATTTAGTGAAAAGCATGGGGTAAACTAAGATGAACCCAGAGAGAGATCATGTGAACATGTGCAGTCAAATCTATCTGTGCGTGCTAATCTTGACATGACATGGTAATAAAGGGTTTGAGCTTAAATACGATGTTTTACTTTGATATATTTTTAGAGAAAAAAAACATGTTTAACTAAAAACAGGAGTGAATAAAAGGCATCTATGAAGTAAATGGGAGATGTTAAATAGATAATTGCTATGGCCAGAAGTTAAAAGAATGTTGTTTGCTGGACACCACTTGAAACTTGAGTAGGGTTTCCATATGACTCCATGTACACTTGGACTGTTTGGGACAGTTCAGTATTTTCAACTCCCATCGCAATCCATGGTGGTACGTTTGATCTGTCTCAGGTACTTTTCACAGCAGGACTACATTTACCAGAATGCATTGGGATATGAGTTGAAAAGCCTGAACTGTCCCAAACTGTCCTAGTGTACATGGAGTACTTGAGAATCATAGAATATAGCTGTGTACCAACTGTAAAGACTCACATTTTTCAAAGAATATAGTCTGTATTAATGATATGACCAGGGATTAAAACAGTGTTGAAACTGTAAAAAAACAAGAAAATCATAGGATGTGAACCAAATATCAATACAATAATTATGTGTTTACCCCCCAAAAAATTGAAGTTGTGACCTCAATATGGTAGCCATATTTTTCTCATAGAATACAGTTGAGTACCCAGTAAGAAGCCACTATCTGAATGCCTTAAGACTTTATCATACGGAAACCAAAACAATGAATAAGGAAATTAGGTCACAGGTCAAAGTGAACTGTATTATTAGATTTTGCCTGAGGAGAAACCATAGAAAATATGAAGCTGGCATATGAAATGGTTTATGACAAATTACATATTAGTTTACAGAAACTTATAGTCTCCCCTCAGGAAGTGAAGTGTGTGTGCAATACAGCCCACAACACAATTGACCTTGATATGACACTGAATCACAACCCTCCTCAAGAAACACCAATAATCCTTCAGAGTCTAGCAGACAAGTATTGCCACAGCTTGTCTGCTAAGAAATGAATGTGTCAGAATAAATCAGGTAATTTAGTATTTCAATGAGCTGGGGATATGGCAGAGGTGGGCATATATAGGTCTCTACATACATACTGTATGTCTCACTTCCCTTTAGAGTTTTACATAGATCTAGCAAACCACTTATCCAGCTGTGATGAAATGTGATAATATAATGCATTTGGGGGTATATGGAGTCTGTCTGACTGATTGTTTGTCTAACATCCTTACATGTGAACATATATCTAGAGAACTGGTTATCAGATTTTAATGAAATAATAATGGACATCTTTTATCAAGTTATCAAGTGTAGTCGAATCTGGGGCAATATGAAGGTAGTCTGTCAGATTACAATTTTGCTTGTGCATAAAGTTGTGGTGAATTCTTTCATATCTCTAATGTACCATGATAAAAGTTTCCCATAGTAAAAACATAAGAAAGTGTAATAAAGCATAGTGAAAGCATAATAAAGCATATGCATTGTTAAGAATAGAGTGGTATGGTAAAGCATATTAATAAACATGGAAAACCAGGGTAAACTATGGTAAATGCATAGTATAACCACAGGAAAAGCAGGGGAAAACTGCAAAAGTACTGTGGTAAATGTTATAAGGCTCTAATGTATTGTTGTATTTACAGACGTGTCAGGGAATGTATGTCACCGACACCCAATATTTTGTCACAGTTGCCTTTGTTCTGTTTAAAACTTGCACATCTGATGTTTTGCTAAATATAACACTTGGAGGGAAACATTATAAAAGCAATTTATTATAAGAGACATTTAGCCTGGAGCAATTTTACCAATGGAATTATGAAACTGGTAAACAATGAGGTTTAAAAAAATGAAATAAAGCCTGTACACGGAAGACTTGTTTAGCAACTTGAAGAAAAAAAAAAAAAAGAAAAAAACAAGCACATCTACCTGGTGGTTAGAGGGTATCCCATGGTTTTTAGTGGGATGTACCAGCCACTGCTTGAGTAGAGAAAACCACAAATCTCACAGGCTCCTTGAAAGAAGGGAGCCCCTAGAAACCGCATATTCAAATTTTAAAGCCACAATAACTGAAAATGATATCAGCCAACAAGAAGCAGTTAGTTTAAACTTGTCAAAAGTTCAGCCCAAAGTTACAGTGTCTCTTCTGCACGTTAATTGTGAGGGTCTGGAACCAACTCCCCAGTAATGTTGTTGAAGCTGACACCCTGGGATCCTTCAAGAAGCTGCTTGATGAGATTCTGGGATAAATAAGCTACTAACAACCAAACGAGCAAGATGGGCTGAATGGCCTCCTCTCGTTTGTAAACTTTCTTATGTTCTTATGTTCTTATGTTCTTAAACAGCAATGGAGGGCTGTGAAGCTGATAGAGTCATCTCTTTCAGCTCATTTGGTAAAGTTGCAGTGAGATTTCCACATCTTTATATTAATGGGGAACTTTCAAATAACTATATTATTATATGGTATTTCCTCACCCTGTACTAAACCACAACACAGTTTGATTTCATATTAGTCAACACCAATAATGAAAGATGACTGAGAGAATCATAGAAGACTATCGTGTTCCAAATAAGAAGATGGAATGTCTGGCCGGCATCACATGGCCAGGGGTTTAAAAACAATGTTGCAATGGAACTGGCAATTTTAACTAGATACCTGTAATGGAACTTGACTGAAAGAATCATAGAATACAACTATATGCAGGTGGTTTATGTAAACCACCTGCATATGCGATGGCCAGGGCTTTCTCAAGCAAAATATATTTACCAGTAGGGGTTTGTGGCAATGTGCCCCGCCCCTGTGTGCATATTATGTGTTGTATGTTGCGTGCGTGTGTAAATGTTGGTGTATAGATTGGTACACGGGATATAAACGGGTCTGTGTTTCACGTGTGATTTAAAAAGGTAGATTTGTATTTAGGCACGAGGAGGGCACAAATCACTTCACGTGCTGGTTAAATGTAATATGTGAGCACGGGGTTGCACAGAATTAATTCACGTGCTGGGATTCAAGTGAATAATTAATTAGTAATTGAATCCCAGCACAACAGTATATATAGACACATTTTCATTCACTCAGGGTTGGGTGTTCGTGAGTGGAGAACGGGAGAGAGAGGAGGAGAACTAAAAAGTAAAGAATAACAATTGCTACAGCGTGCTGGAAGTGCCACCACGGTACTTGTTTAAACGTTCATCCGCTTGTTTTGTGTGTTAGTTAGTTTTGTTTACCTGTTTATTTTGGCTCCAGTGCCGTGTCCTGTTTTGTGTTTAAAACCCTTTTATTTTCTGGTCTGTTAATTATTAAATGCTGAGCGTTAAACTGTACTTCACATTTAGTAGTAAGCTGTACATAATGCCCTTTTACAGAGCTAAGTAAGGTGGAACACAACATTCAGTTACTTAAGGAAAGTCACTTGTATATATGCTTTTGGTATAGCGTATGGCTAATTTAAATGCAACACCATCTCAACCATCCCCCTGAAACTACAGCTTTTACTGTCCATACATCCACACTGCAAAATGATTCATATGACATTCTTAGAATGACAAGTACTGTAAGTAAACAACTAAACACAAAACTGCTTCAGATTTACAAAAAATAGGCTTTTTTAATTTCTATTATGCCATCATTAAAGTACAACATGCTATATATTGTTATTTGAAACAGCTCACAATTCAAATTCTTTATCTTATGTTCCAATTATAATGGAAGAATAAATGGTCTGCATCATAAAAAACTGGAATAGAAATACTTCTGCTCATAAATTATTAATGTAGCCGGTGGGTAGGTGTTCTTGTTGCTTTGGGGAAATGTGAACAATAGAAGGAGTTTACACGTAACGAGTAAGGTAAATCTCTATATTTACATTCTAAATCCTCTCAGGATCAGTATTTGGTTGTGTCTAGAGTGCAGTGCATTGTGGAGGTTGACCTAGGGTTACCATATGATTCCATGTACACTACAACTGTGGGACAGTTCAGGCTTTTCAACTCGCATCGCAGTGCATTCTGGTACGATTTGAGGTACCTTTCACAACATGACTACACTTACCAGAATGCACTGGGGTGTGAGTTGATAACCCTGAACTGTCCCAAACGGTCCTAGTGTACATGGAGGCATATAGTAACCCTAAGTTGACCGGCATTTAGTCAGTATGTGATTACTATTGCCAGGGCCGAAGTCAGGGGGAGTGCATGGGACACAACTGCACCCGGGCCCAGCCTTTGGGGGGCCCCAGTCCAGAGTAATTTTTAAAAAATATTCTGAGTCCACTTTAATGACGAGACGTAAAAAATATAGAGGTGCCGTCTACTCCACTGGGATTAGAAAAAAAACTGTAGCAAGGTAGTACTGGCGGTCTATGAATCGAAACACACATTTGCAAATCACAGTTGACAGATTATCTACCTGCAGGCGGGACAGAGCGAGCGCTCTGGCAGTAGGTCAGTGTTAAGGTCATGTGATTGCTCTGCAGGGAGATGTGATACACTAAAGGCATAATTTCATGAGACCGTTCAAACCAAACAGAACTGGACAACCTGATTTGGTGAAACCGTTCACCTTCCTGCCGTGGAATGTGTTCTGCTTGTTCGGTCAAACAGTCTGGTCTGCTTGAGGAACAGTTACACACGGTGAAACATGGTGGAGCCCCGCAGGTACAGCTATGGCCAAAAGTTTTGCATCACCTACATTTTTTTTTTTTTTTTGGATTGAGACATAATTTACAAAACGATATTGCAAAAGTCTACCGGAAGCCATAATAGTTGTACAGCAGTATTTCATGTTGGATTCCGAAATGTCACATTTTTTAAATGTTGTCAGTTTTTCGTTAAGTATGGAAAATTACAAAGCTGTATGGAATTCAATATGTTAATGTAGCATTATTCCACAGGCTTCATTTGACAAAATGTGAAACAAAATGATTTTATTATATAGGGAGATGCAAAACTTTTGGCCATAACTGTACTGCTAATTCACTGTATTCTAATAGATAAATTACAACTGTATATGCAATACTGGCAAAATACAAATCGCTCAGCCATGATACTAGAACAGAAATGGAACTAAATGATTTCACGAAAAAGTCTAAAACCTGTCTCTGTTCCTCATTGAACAATCCGAAAGTGTCAGTAGTTGGGTTACTGTCTTGTTCACAGTCATCTTAAAACAATGTTAGAATATGTTTTGTTGAAAAAAAAAAAAAATATATATATATATATATATATATATATATATATATACAGCTCTGGAAAAAATTAAGAGACCACTGCAAAATTATCAGTTTCTCTGATTTTACTATTTATAGCTATGTGTTTGGGTAAAATGAACATTTTTGTTTTATTCTATAAACAACTGACAACATTTCTCCCAAATTCCAAATAAAAATATTGTCATTTAGAGCATTTATTTGCAGAAAATGACAACTGGTCAAAATAACAAAAAAGATGCAGTGTTGTCAGACCTCGAATAATGCAAAGAAAATAAGTTCATATTCATTTTTAAACAACACAATACTAATGTTTTAACTTAGGAAGAGTTCAGAAATCAATATTTGGTGGAATAACCCTGATTTTCAAGCACAGCTTTCATGCATCTTGGCATGCTCTCCACCAGTCTTTCACATTGATGTTGGGTGACTTTATGCCACTCCTGGCGCAAAAATTCAAGCAGCTCGGCTTTGTTTGATGGCTTGTGACCATCCATCTTCCTCTTGATCACATTCCAGAGGTTTTCAATGGGGTTCAGGTCTGGAGATTGGGCTGGCCATGACAGGGTCTTGATCTGGTGGTCCTCCATCCACACGTTGATTGACCTGGCTGTGTGGCATGGAGCATTGTCCTGCTGGAAAAACCAATCCTCAGAGTTGGGGAACATTGTCAGAGCAGAAGGAAGCAAGTTTTCTTCCAGGACAACCTTGTACTTGTCTTGATTCATGCGTCCTTCACAAAGACAAATCTGCCCGATTCCAGCCTTGCTGAAGCACCCCCAGATGAGTCCAATTTTCAGCTTTGCCCAACACCTGGTCGTCTAATGGTTTGACGGAGACCTGGAGAGGCCTACAAGCCACAGTGTCTCGCACCCACTGTGAAATGTGGTGGAGGATCGGTGATGATCTGGGGGTGCTTCAGCAAGGCTGGAATCGGGCAGCTTTGGCATGAATCAAGCCAAGTACAAGGTTGTCCTGGAAGAAAACCTGCTTCCTTCTGCTCTGGTTTTTTCCAGCAGGACAATGCTCCATGCCACACAGCCAGGTCAATCAACGTGTGGATGGAGGACCACCAGATCAAGACCCTGTCATGGCCAGCCCAATCTCCAGACCTGAACCCCATTGAAAACCTCTGGAATGTGATCAAGAGGAAGATGGATGGTCACAAGCCATCAAACAAAGCCGAGCTGCTTGAATTTTTGCGCCAGGAGTGGCATAAAGTCACCCAACATCAATGTGAAAGACTGGTGGAGAGCATGCCAAGATGCATGAAAGCTGTGCTTGAAAATCAGGGTTATTCCACCAAATATTGATTTCTGAACTCTTCCTAAGTTAAAACATTAGTATTGTGTTGTTTAAAAATGAATATGAACTTATTTTCTTTGCATTATTCGAGGTCTGACAACACTGCATCTTTTTTGTTATTTTGACCAGTTGTCATTTTCTGCAAATAAATGCTCTAAATGACAATATTTTTATTTGGAATTTGGGAGAAATGTTGTCAGTAGTTTATAGAATAAAACAAAAATGTTCATTTTACCCAAACACATAGCTATAAATAGTAAAACCAGAGAAACTGATAATTTTGCAGTGGTCTCTTAATTTTTTCCAGAGCTGTGTATATATATATGTATATATATATATATATATATATATATATATATATATATATATATATATATATATATATATATATTTCTTTAAGTTGTGCTGCAGCAACAATGTGCGTTTATTTCTTTTTTTGGGGGGGGGGGGGATCTACTTCACAGTCTTGCGCCAGGGCCCAGTAAATCCTAGCGCCGGCATGGACTTACAATAAACAAACAAAGATAAATAATATTGACTTGACATCTGCATGTTTGTTTACAGTTCATGTATTTGTTCTAAATGATTATTAGTAAAAACTAAACAGAAATGTTTAGAAGTTTAAAGTGTATTCATAGTGCTGTCTCCATCATGCAGATACCTAAAAAGTTACATGACCTCAAGATGACAACCATCTTAGGTGAGAGGTCACTGACACATGTGATATTCAATGTTTATATAGCCCTGATGGAGAAATATGGTGTGGAGGAAAAGAAAGAACTTCTTTGCTGTTGGTAAAATGAGTAAAAGCATATGTGGCAGAGTAGGGGCAGGAGAGAGAAAAAAATGTAGTATTTGGGCTGGATATAAGACTACATCCCCCAGAATGCCACGGGAGTGAGCCAGGATGAGTTTCACCTGGCTCTAATTTAATGTGAAGCACCTGAGGCTGAGTAAGCCCTGGATTAGAGCTGGGGAAACCCTGTAGACAGGGCTATTGGTGTGAAGGCCGAAGTCCTATGTGAGCTAAGAAAAGGTACTATGTAGACCTTAGTGTTTTGGTTAAACTTGTAAACTGTGTGTGCAATCGGTAAACAGCTTAGCCATCTGATATAGTTAGAACTTGAAGAAAAGTATAGTTTAGAACTCCACGTGGGGGTTAGGTGTTTTGTTTTGTTTGTTTTAATTTCTGTAAATAATGAAAGTGCTGAAAAAAGCACCGTTCTGTGTGTGGGTGTGCTATTTTAAAGGGTGCAAATGAGTCTTAGCCGGGAGGCTGTGTTACACAAAGCATAGTGTGATAAAGCAGAGTGAAAGCATAGTAAAGCATAGGTAAGTATTGTATTAGAAAAACAGTAGAAAATGTGGCAAACCATGATAAAGAATTGGGGGAGAAAAGCTAAATTATTGTGCACATTTCCAGTGGTAAACTTTTAAAAGGGTAAAAGAACACAGTAGTTGGACAAACCACTTGGAGCATGTTGTTGTGACTAATTAATCTGAAAATATATCCCTGATTTGTGTTGTGTAATTTTTTTTGTAAGATGTTTCCGTTTGTAAGTCTGTTTTGGTCAGGACTGCATATATAACAGACCTGCACACATTTCTGATGCTTCAAAAGAAACACATTCTTGTAAGTGATCACTAAGAACAGACATCGCTGCTGATAATCTGCCTAGATTTGGAGATTTAATCACAATGTTAATGTTACAAAGCCAAAAAAAAATTAATAATAATGTGGAAGTTACTTTAAGGATTTATGCTTGATGCTTCTGACAAGCTGCATTTAAAAAGACCCTAGAATTGCTCTAGATTTAGTTTAGTGTGGTTTTCTGATGTGATAATGCACAATTTGTCTGTGTTTTGTGTTGTATATTGTGTTCTAGCTAAAGTCAATACCTGTTACATTACATATGTCCAAAAAGACTCACCTGTGCAAAAAAAAAAAAGAAGATAAAGTAAGATGGGCAGCAGTGTGGTGTAGTGGTTAGGGTTCTGGACTCTTGACTGGAGGGTTGTGGGTTCAATCCCCAGTGGGGGACACTGCTGTTGTACCCTTGAGTAAGGTACTTTACTTAGATTGCTCCAGTAAAAACCCAACTGTATAAATGGGGTAATTGTATGTAAAAAATAATGTGATATCTTGTAACAATTGTAAGTCGCCCTGGATAAGGGCGTCTGCTAAGAAAGAAATAAAAAAAAAAGATAACAACCAAATTGAGAAATGTGAGGTGACAAAGTTCAAGTTACCACAACCTCAGGACAGGTGTCAGGTGTTACTTCAGATGTAGTTCTTCCTTTTGCAATCAGCATGACTTTAAATAATAATCTCAAACATGACCATGCACTGCACTGCATTGTACTGTAATCTAACCTGCATTTCTACTTCCAATTTCACTTATTTTTCAATATAAGACATTGCGGCAGGGCCGAGTCCCTGCACATCTACATTTTGATATATTGTGTACGTGAAACTGATTGCATAATTGTTCTAAATATTTGTATTTAAAAGCAGTTTGTTTAGTTTTAGAAAAAATCGGGAGTTTTATTTGATGTAGACCTCTCGGTAAGCATTAAGACTCTGCATGATTATTGAGTGCATCAGAATCTGGGTTGTATATGGAAGCTGTATAACACTATAATCACATTTCCAATATTTGCTCCTACTTCATATTCCTTTTATGCTTGTATCACATTTGCATATTGCATGTCTCTTAAACCGGGCTATTCCTCTTGGAAGGGGTATTTGTAACACGGCTTAAGGCAAACATTTAAGGGGCGCCAGATTCCCAAGCACTCCGTTTTGGGCATTGCCTGGATCGGTGCTTCTTCTATATAACAGATAGACAGAAGTCATAATTAAGAGGCTGTGCTATTTGTATTCCACCTCCTAACGAGAATGCAAGTGCTAATGGAATGGCAAGATGGAGAAATTGGAGTCTTTTATATTGTTGGTGCTTGGATATAAAGGGCTATAATGAGGGAGCACTGCAATTGTCATTGCTTACCTGATACATGTTATAAAGTTATTTATAGAATAAAATGCGGCCCTTGCTCCTGATCTTCCATGATCCTCTTGCACCAGAAGTATACTTTGATAACATAATCCTAATGTTCACTGTAAAAGAAAAAAAAGTCTAAAATCCTTTAGCTTGGTGCTCGAACAGTGGATTGTTCTTTGTGTTCATGACCTTGTCCAGACTTGCCCAGTCAATGGGGTATCTTTGTGACATGTCATTAAAGTGCAGTAAAAGGCAGCAGTCAAAGTGTAAACTTTAAAAGGCAGGTGTGGATTTCAGACCCATGATGTCTGAAGCAAATTGAAGTGTTCCATGCACTGTGGACTACTCTCAGCAGCGTTGAGATAAGTCTGGCTGCTCTTTGATGGATTTTTTATCAAAGCCACAATGTCCTTTTGTTAGTGAAGGATCTGAATTTAATGCAGAATTTTAAATGCAGCCTTACAAGTGCATGATACAACCTCATCAATAACTCCTTTGATTTCTACTCTAAGACTACTCTTTCTGTATGACTTGTCTGGTATTTTAATTCTCATTTTTGTGGCGGGCATGTAACACTTTAGTAACTTTTAAAAATGTTAATTTGCCATGTTTAAACCCAGTTCTGTATGCGTTCTATGAGGGTCATGTATCAAGCGTTTGCGACATCATTAATGCAATAGTGCAGAGTATATGCTGGCCTTAAAATATTAAAATTAGATTTATGAAGCAGAACAGTTGTGCCGGCTCTAAAAGGCTCTAAAGGCTCGCATTTAAGCATTTAAATGTGGCAGCTTACGCCGTGCCTCATTAATTTTGTGCTAGTTAATGCATTCGGGATGGGGTAAAATTTGTGCCGCGGCGTCTGATACATGTCCCCCCTACATGTCAAAGTTTTGCTAGAACACAACAAATTTCATTTAATATTAATACATTTCAAGTACGGTACATCCCAGTTATAAAGCATAACTTAGTTAAAACCATACTCACTTATCCAGTAAGCCATAATTACAACATTATTTTTTCTCTCTTGTTTCCAGATTTAGTGTGCCTGTTTGAGGGTCTTTTCCAAACTACACTTTTTAATATTCTGATAAAAACACCGTCTGCAAGTCCATATAATTAAAATGTAGCCTGAACTTGGCAACGGAAGTATCTCAATACAATAATGACTTCAACATGCATATGCATTCACATTTAACTCTGCCAATGTGTCATTGATGACAATATGTGTGATAATATAAATATAAGACTTGCTGGTATACATATGCCTAATTTCCCCTGTGGGCTGGGGCCGGCCAGAGCCAAGAAAAACACGTTTCAGTGTTTTTTTCCAAACATGGCCAACCTCGTAAGTTCTTGTCCTGTGTCAAAAGGTCACTGGAGGATTGTGGGATAGTATTGTGTTGTGTTTTAAAGAATCTCGTAGCAGTACTATGTTCAGAAAAAAAAACAAAAAAACTGCCTGAGCAATGGATGCTGCAATTGAAACAACGTCCATTGCTTATTTTTTTTCGCTCTACATGTGATATTAGACAGCCTTCTCAACATGCATATATTCCGCACAGCGGCCATTAACCGTTTCTGGATTTCACAGCCAGCACAGATTGCCAAACTCCACTTGACAGCCATTACGTAGTGAAAAAAGCCTGACAAGTGTAGCTCTGTTCCCATCGGCTGCTTATCCAGCACGCGCCTCCCTGCTACGTGATAACATAGATCCTTTGTGGTCAGGTCTGGCCACATCGGCTAAGATATAGCAAACTAGGCCACAATAAGTGGCCATGGCTGGCCTGGGTAATGTGGCCAGCAATGGAAACCCTTTTTTTTAGGGCTAGCAGTGGAAATGGGGTAAGAGAGTACTGCTCGTGGGGCACTGGCCATTTATTTAATTTAAAATGAGTAACTTGTATGACATATTTTGCTTCAGCAACTTTGTGCCAAAGAGGTACCACTGGTTGTAAAAAAAAACAAAACAAAAAAAGTAAATCATAACTGGTTGGAATATAACTTCCTGCTGTATTCCTTGTCCATTGTGCAGTATTTTTCCCCCCAGATATGTCTTTTTTCACACCTCATAGGGAAATAAACTAGGAAATTACTTTTTTTCAACTTTTACTCCGAAATGTTCACCAGGAGAGATTGTTTCTTCTAAACATCGCAGTGTATCCAGATCATGCTCCCTCCTGCAACAATGATGCTGCTCTGGTTGAACTAAGTGGCATATTGTGGGAACAGAAAACCAGTATTGTTGCAGAAGGGAACATGATCTCTATACACTACAGTCCTTAGAAGACATTTGTTTTTCTCCCGGCAAACAATCACGAGTAAATGGTGAGAAATGTATTGCCCAGTTGATTTATGATGTTTGATTTAAAAATGTAAAGAGAGTCGGCAAAGGTAATGTGATTAGTTTCTTGTAATCTTTGCAGGGTGTTGAATAACTCTTTAAATTAGAGACTTAGCTAAAGTTGTTTGCAGAGTTAAAACGGACAGTGGTGGTTTGTTAGTTGCATTTGCTTCAGGCCTCTTCACTCTCACACATTTAGACAATGCACAAAAATGCCAGTTTATAATTGCACCTTACAGCACATCATAAACTGCAGTCCAAGTGAATTAGTGTTACTGCAGTTACAATGTCAATAAATAAAGTTGTCCTGGATTCCAGTTACAATGTCAAGACAAAGCAGATACACTGCAGTTAAATTCAGCAGATGTTACAAAACCTGCAATTAGATAAGAAACTGGTTAAAGGCTTTTGTGCACAGAGAGGGGAACCACGCTAATCACCGGACAGGAGCAATTTGAAATAATTAGCTTTCTCCAGCTTTTAAAAATGAGTAAGGGGGACTTAGCTTATTAAAAAAAAAAAAAAAAAGCCCAAATACTTCAAACATAGGCGTGAATCACCATGACCTACATCTATAGCCTACACAGATAAAACTGACACAGGTGGATATTTAAAACTCTGCATTGTGAAATTCTTAAGACAGTCTCCACTATATCCCCCTGGCCAGAATAACTTGCTTTCTATGTGAAATAGTATACGAATATTGACTGGAAATGAGGCTTATAAAACTGTTTCCCCACCAGTTAACAAACAGTGAAAATAATGTGGGTTTTATAAAATTGCTAAATTTAAACCAGGATTTTCAGGCAAATGTCGTAACTGCAAAAACACTGCCGATTTTTCTATACCACTCATTCTGGTCCTGGTCGCAGGTCAAACATTTCTGGGCATACGATTTCAAACTTTCAAGTCTAGGCTACCAATTTCCAGTTTAATTAAAGTCTGTTCTGCTGGGAATTTGCTGTGCTGTGCTACTTATGTTAAGAATGCTATAAAAATGTTTTATTTTAACTTGCTACCTTATTTGTAAGAGACTGATATTGTTAAAATGGAAGTATTCCAAATACTGACACAACTATTTATAAACTAGTACATATTGTGCCCCTATCTCACCTCAATGCTCTTACCAGTAAACAAGTGTCAAAGCACCAAGAAACACAGAAGTGATTGTCAAAATATCTTGTGAACTAAAATAGGACCTTGAACAACGATGAAAGCACACAGATATAGTATACTGTCTTACATTGAAATGAAATTGCATTCAATTGTATTATGTAATTCTATCTTTTCTAGGTTTAGGTTATACTTGCAAACTATGGGTGTTGGGTGGAGGGTTGTGTTTGTCTGACACATCGTGTATGCTCTTGTTATATAGAATTGCTCAATAATAATACTAATACTACTACTAATAATGCTGACTATAAATATGGCTTAGAGCAGGACCATGCTGGCTCTAAGGGGAGTGTGGCAGGGCTGAGGCCCTGCACATGTAAAAATGTATATTTGTGTGTGTGGTTGTATATATATTTGTTAACTAATTAGAATTGTAAATATTGTGTGTGGTTTTGGCAGGTATGGTGTTGGAAACCCATTTCTGCAAACTAAATACTTTCTACTTCCCCCTCCAATTGGCCAGGCCAACAAAACATGTGAAAATGCGTGTTTAAATGGAAGGCCAACGTCACTGGAGGGGAAGGGAAAAAATGTGCAGAATGTGGTCAGATGAGAGTGGCGTTAATTATTCAATCTGGCTTGATAACATATATAGGAGGAGCTGGGAGACAGCTCTGTGGTTAGTCGTAGGGAGAACTGAGAGCAACAAGCTGTGCTCGAGGTCCTTGCACCAAGTGTCTTGTTTGTGTTCTTGTGTAACTGTAAATATTAAAAGTGCACAGAAATCTGTGATGCTGTGGCTTGTCTGCCATTGTGTGTATTGTGAGTTGGTGTTAGACGGTACTATTGACTGCTTGACATATATATATATATATATATATATATACACATATACATATACATATATAACACGTTTGTTTGCCCCTATAAAAACGTAGACCCGACACAAAACTTTAATGCTTTTTACTCACACTTTTAATAATACAAAAAATAAACTAAAACAAAATAAACACCTAGCTCTACTCGAGCACTAACTGCACACACAGGAACCCGTTAACAAACACACTGTTTTACACACTGTAGCACGGTAACACACAGTACCTTTCATTTGACTGCTCGGCAGCAGGGTACACTTTCCTGCTTCCTTCTACTCAGCAGTGCAGAACAGACTGGCTGTATCCCCTTTTAAACTCTGCACCTGGCTTTAATTTACAATAACTGCCAGGTGCAGGTGATAATTTCATAACAATAACATTAAACAATTAACACACGCATTTGCACGTGTGTTTGGCAAGGAAGATTTTAACCCCCTCTTTGCCTTGCTACAAATATATATATAATGACTTTATTATTAACTAGTGTACAAATGTGTGCCAAAAACATCTTATATCTCTTCAAGGGATTTAAAATCTATATTCACCAGTCCCAACATGGTATCTTATATTAATTTACCTTAGGAAAGTTGTTGGATTTTGTTTCTGTTTTTAAACTGTTATTTCCCACTGTGATCATTTTGCTTTGAGCACGTGGCTTGCCAGTGATATTATCTTGCAGATGTTAGACCACAGAATTGAATTCAGAATTCTGGGCAGCATTAGTGTAACTATATCAACTTTTTTTTACCTTTAGTATTTTATTGTTAGTTTTTGTAATAGCAGACAGAAAAAAAAAAACATGAAAAACATGTCATCTTTGTGCAAGGCCATGCTAATCTTCTCTGCATTTTTCCAATTTTAGCATATGTGCTGCTGAAGCAAGCACAGACATTAGTATCTATAATAATAACTACATGTAGAAATGTTAGATTCATTTGGCTAGAGTATCCTGTTAACAAACACCAGATATACAAAATCATTTATTATGATGGTAAAACACAGTGCCAGGGCTGAGGCCCTGCACATGTGAATAATGTATTGTTTGTTTGCTGTACAAATAAAGTTGAATTTAGATTTGGCAGGGGTGGGGTTAATTCCATTCCTGCCAAATCTGTGTGCGGAACATGGCTGGGTCCCGAGTGATTGATTATTTGATGGTCAATCAAGCCCCAGCCACATGTAAAAGAGGAGCAAGATCTCTTTGTTAGAGAGTTAGTTTAGGGGAAAGGATGAGAGCAGCAAGTATTAAATAGTTTGAGTGAAATGGAGGATCTTCAAGCACTGCACAATAAAAAACAAACAAAAAAAAAACAACTTGTGTTTTGCAAAAGAAGTCAAAGACCCAGTTTAACTAAAATTCATATTGGCTCAGTTCCTCCTTCAGTCTCATGGGGTTTGGAAGATTTCCAAATTTGATGAGGGTGCAATTTATTTTATGAACATAAAAACATATATTTAACTTCTAGTTGTGAATAATATGTGCTCCTGATTTAAGCACACAGTCAGGTGGTGACTAGCTTTCCATGGCTTTTTTGTAAAAGAAAGTGCCTATTTACACATACCATGTAAGAGCTGAAAAACGAAAGCTAAATTGCACCCCTGACATGCACTCTGAAAAATACACATTAAAAGACTTCCATACCCAGGACTCCATAAAACAGAATTTACTGCAGATTTTCAACCAAAACATCACTGAAGGAACTAGAGGTGGTAATCATATAGGACTGTACACTTATACACTTATAGATAGATTTAGGACAGGGGGAGAGTCCACAATGGACTACCTACCCATGTTGTTGAGGCAGAATCACTTGGATCTTTTAAGACCCAACTTGACAAAGTTCTAAGATAAATCAGCAACTAGGAACCAGACAAGCGGCCTCCTCTGTCATACATTTTCTGTTGTATTTTTAGAGACCATCAAAACCAACATAAATGTTTTTTTGTAAAATGCCCCCTGCAATGATAATACCGCGTAACAAATTTTTATTTTTTTTTGGTTCCTGGGTAGTAAGTGTTATTTCCTAATTGCTTATGCCTCAAAAGTATAGAAAATGGCTATTATTCCCCACAAACTTTGCTTTTGTGACCAGGACAGTGATATTTTGAAATTGACCTATTTTCCAGAACATTCCAGATAGATTCAGTGCTGAGTAAACTTGGAGTAACTTCTAGAACTTTCCAGTAATATAAATAGTAGTATAAATACAGGGGCCTTAAGCCCACCAGTTCAGTTTAGTTCCAGCTGCCTAAGTGGATACATATCTGCATTTTTCTGAGATGGCATCAAGGTCATAGGAGACTTCAAAATGGTGGCATTCCTGATGGGTCTCCAAGGCAGTTTTACCAAGTTTCCCTGCTGTCTTTGCCTTTGGGACACCAGGGACACCAAGGCGCACTACCACAGGCGGGACTGGCCACAGCGGACCGAGTTCTCTGTGGGGAGGAACAACGTCAAGTGGGAGCCACTGGTGGACCCCCGGAAGGTGCTGATGCCACCACTGCACATCAAATTGGGCCTTATGAAACAATATGTCAGAGCTCTAGATAAGGCGTCGGCAGCCTTCAAGTACCTTCAAGACTTCTTCCCTAAGCTGTCTGAGGCAAAGGTCAAAGCCGGTGTCTTCGTTGGACCACAGATAAAGAAGATCCTGGAGTGCAATGAATTCCCCAAGAAGCTCACTAGTAAGGAGAAAGCGGCTTGGAACAGCTTTGTCGCAGTGGTTCGGGGCTTCCTGGGCAATCACAAGGCCGAAAACTATGTGGAGCTGGTTGAGACTCTGGTGAAGAACTACGGCACAATGGGCTGTAGGATGTCCCTCAAAGTCCATATCCTTGATGCTCATCTTGATAAATTCAAGGAGAACATGGGAGCGTACTTGGAGGAGCAAGGCGAGTGCTTCCACCAGGATAAACTGGACTTTGAACGCCGCTACCAAGGACAGTATAACGAGAACATGATGGGAGACTACATTTGGGGGCTGATTCGTGAAAGTGATTTACAGTATAATCGTAAATCTCGAAAAACTACTCGCTTCTAAATCTTTTGTAGTCATTTTTGTATTACTTTAGTATAAATATATGTTAATTTGGATTCATATGTTGTTTTTTTCTGACTTTATGTGAACGAAAAGACACAAATTCGCCCGTTTTCTCATTGGAAATAGGTAAATTTCAAAATATCACTGTCCTGGTCACAAAAGCAAAGTTTGTGGGGAATAATAGCCATTTTCTATACTTTTGAGGCATAAGCAATTAGGAAATAACACTTACTACCCAGGAACAAAAATTGTGTTACATAGTGTAATTGTATAAATTAAATGATAGACCAGATACTACATATTTTGTAGGTGTTTATAAAAATGTGATTCCAAGAAATTGTATCATCACAATTCATTATAGGAAATGACTAGCCCAAGTGTTGTTCTCCTCCACAGGTTAAGTAAAATCGTTCATAAATGAAAAAGATTGCATGTACAGCACTGTGAGGATTAAATGTGGATGCTAGCTCTTTAAATAACTTCTGCATTTAACAGGTCTGTCTTCTATCTGCAGCTTGCAAGTATCTGTCTTTTGTCTGTCTTTCACACTAAAAAAGAAACCCAGTGTCTATTCCAATAAAAGTTAACACTGGGATTGACCCAGCAAGGGCAAGACTCTATTGAGTTGAGCACAGATGTGTCCATATCTCCACTTTTAAAAGTCATAGGGTCATAGGCGCCGGAGATGGGTCAATGGGCCACTGCCCAAGCACTTTTTAAACAGGGGGGGGGGCCCTGCCCACCCATTTTTAACAGTGAGAATGACAAGAAAAGAAATATATACTGTATTTTAATACCTTGAATCTCATCGTTCTTCCAAAACACAATAGCACAGATAAGTGAAATAAATCCACAAATTAAGACGACACCGGAACTGTGTTGCTAGACAATAATTCTAACGTTTCGCTAGCTGTGCCGGCAGCTTCTACAGGTACAATGAAGCTTTTAACAAAGCCTATGGGAAAGAAAGAGTGCAGCGAAGCCCAGTTTATGTGTGGTAGCGAACGTTGCTACATTCGTCATCTTGTAACACTATAGAACTGTTGAAACATGTTGAAACATTTGTTACCATTTCATGTAATTTGTGTCCGAAGCAGTAAATAACTGTACTATATATACTGTAATAGTATTGTTGTGTATATGTGTGCTTAATTTTATTATTATAATATAACTGCACTTGTAAAACTTGTACCCAAATAATAAAAATAGTTTCCAGGACTGCACACACATGTTGACAACTGAATCTCTGTTTTTTCTGTAAAATATCAACAGTGGCAAGAATGGTAGATCTGTGCACTGAAGGTTCAAAGACAGAGGAATCCACATGGAAGAGAAACATATGTCAGTGTATTTCAAAGCACTAAAAATATATCTCAAATATGTTGCAGTATATAAAGAGCAACCAGACTAATCCCAGGGCTTAAAGGAATGAGCTACAAAGACAGGCTGAAAGAACTGAACCTATTTAGCCTAGAACAAAGACATCTTAAAAGGAGTTGATATAGTTAACCCTAACCAATACTTTAAGTATAGTACAAAAACCGGGTCCACAGGACATGTGCACAGTTGGAAATTAAGTGGATAGACTTAGGATAGAGGGAAGGACATAATTCTTCATACAGCTACCTAGCCATGTGGTGTTTTTATTTTTTATTCATTTTCCAGTTTGAAATGTCCAATTATTATTCAACCTGGCTCACCGCTGCAACCCTCGAACTAACTCAGGAGAGACGAAGGCAAGCACTCGCATCCTCTGAAACAAGTGCCGTCAGCCATCCGCTTTTTTTCACTCTGCAAGCCCGCCATGCAGCCATATCCAGAACTTACAGCGTTGGAGGACCACTCAGTTCCGAATAGCGTACAGGCCAGCCTGCAGGCACCCAGCCAGCCACAGGGGTCACTGGTGTGTTAGGGCAGGGATTGGGGTTAAATCCCAGCACTATTTACTGTTTAAGCAATGTGAGAATCTGAACTGTGGTATGTCTGATCTGATTGGAGGGGAACAAAAGCAACACGTGAGAATGTGGCCAGGTTAAATTGGATAATGTATTGCCAATTTAACCTGAGCACCTGTATGTAATGGAATGGCTGGTCTAGCCAGCTAAACATGGGAAGTCAAGGAGAGGTTTGGGTGTGGTTTGCAATGCCTGACCCAGGGCTGTTTGGTGTTATTTTCTTAAAATAAAATTGTGCAACCCAGTGCTAAAACAAAGTGTCTGGGCACAGGGTTGCATTGTTTTGGGCAAGCAGTTCTGAACATACAGCGCTCTGTTCAATTGATATAAATGACAGTGAATCTAAATTCTGCTGCTATTTAGAACACTAAAATATCAATAGGACCCTTTTATGTTCAATGTTCTAAAAACAGCATCTCCAACAGCTCAGGGGTTCTTTGGTATATTTTTGTCAACAGGGCTTTGTTTTATTTGTCGTTAATAATCAACACCAAGTGCATCACACTTACTCAGCTAGTCAACTAGTCATTTTCTTACTCATAGACGTCGCATCCTAAAATATATTGTTACAGTGCAGTTTTGTCAATCAATTAATGTAACAGGAAAGTATTTTTTTATTGTGCATGTTATGTATATAGAGTTTATATATATATATATATATATATATATATATATATATATATATATATATATATAGTTCATCATATTAATAGAACCTTTGTGGATTTCAGGGGGGCTGGAGCCGGGACTCCTCCCCTGTGTCACCCCGCTAAAATATCTGTCAGTCAACTTTTAATTACCTGTCAGTCACCCTATTTAAACCGTTGCCAGCTTCCTAATTCTCGACTTGCTTTTCAGTTTAATGTTACTACGCAGATTTGCAGACCCAGTCTTAAAACAAAAACTTTGTTTTCAATCGGTATAAAAATGACTGCTCACTTGAGGCAGCTTTTGTTTTCATCTCGGATAAAGAAATTCTCTCTCCTTCTGGCTGTCTGCCTTCAACAAATAATCCACCGAATAAACTTTCAAAGAAATCTGCCTGTCCTACTTCTCCTCCATATGAGAATGCTGCTACTCCAATCCCTGCTTAACCAGCTGTGCCCGCTGCCATTTCTCTTCGCTGCGCTAAACGCATTAAACCTGAGGACGATTCTCCAGTGCAACTTTTTTACAAGGATTGGCCCATCGACAAACTCGTGAAAGCCTTTTCAAAAACTATTGCCCATTGAAGCAGGGTGCGATCGGGCTGTTTTATTTGTTTCATATTGTAATTCCACATCAGACGAGTCTGTCTGTCCTCCTCAAAAGACTCAACAGAGATCAAAACTAGTCAGTTAATGCGCTGCTTCTGCTACTTTGCAAGCTTCTCTTGCCTCCGATTCAGCATCTACATCCCCTCAGCTTTCAATTTCATCTGATCCTTCATCCCATTTGTGTTCTCAGATTTTTAACGATATCAACCAACTCATTCATCCTCTATGCACCTCCATTCCTATAGGCAGCCATTACATCCTCATCAGTAGCGCACCAGCTGCAGCGCTTGCCTCCCCCGCTGCTTCAGCTACACCCACACCTGTTCTCAAGCAGCCAATCTTGACTTTAGTGATGGCCTCTACTTCACTCTCTCATCAGCAGAGATGCAATATTATTGAAGGTAAAGGTGTTAATTTGCAATAAGAATCAAGACCAATCTCAGAATTTCTGGATCACAGGGTAGTTGACTGTGGAGATCTGTCTGTTACTCAAATCTCGGGATCCTCGGCTGTGTAATAAATGTACTCTTGGAGAATTGTACTTGTTTTTTCTGTTTTTCGGAATCTCCTTTGTGAAGTTTATGCTCACCGACCACAAGAACTCAACTAACATGGTTGATCTCTCGGTCAGATATGGCGGTACCATTTTTATGAGTATCATAACATTTTTTTCAGCAGCTTCTCAGTTATCATTGGACAATACACTGATTACTGGTCTCAGCCCGATCATGATCTTTAGTAGATTCTTCAGTAGTCTCTATGCTAACACTTGCGGTTTGTGCATCCACCGCCATTTTAACCTCTGAGGACAAAAGAAATTATTTATTTATTGATTAATTGATTGATTGATTTTTTTAGGAATTGTGCATCTGCAGTTTCTTCTATTCATTCTTCAGCTCTGCCTGCTTTTTCAACAAGCAAAGATTCTCATGGAAGACGCATCAAACATTCTGGTGGCAGACAGCTGTGCAATAATTTCAATTCCTCATTCTGCATTTCCAAAGGATGCCGTTTTTTTTTTACATATGTGCAGTTTTGTGGCGATGCTCATTCAGGTTCCATCTGCCCTCTTTCATCTAAATGACATTCACTTTCTCCTTATATCTCCTCCATCAGCTCCTCCAGCTGAAGGACTCTTAAAGCTCACATCTCTCTTCTCAGTAGTCAGCGTCCCCCTCTCACAGGGGAAAACCATCGGTCCAGTTCACACCCTTGCGGTCCTAGTAATAACTCTGGGTACTATTCGATTTGAAGACCGACTGCCTACCAATCCTTTCAGATCTTCCTCTACAGCACTGGAACAGCATTTCTCTATTTTACGATAACTTCAATGCTGCCCCCCATGACCTCTCACTCCATACGGATGCTTCTTCTATCGGTTTGGTGGTATTCTCTTAATCAATGGTTCGCAGATGTCTGGCCACAGAAATAAAAAATAAAATAAACATAAAAATAATATCTTCTTCCTGAGCTTAAATCCACCGCCTTACTTGAAGTATTCCCTATTGTCATTGTAGCCTATCTTTGGGGCTCATTTTGCAGCAACATCAGCATCCAAAGTTAAAATCAACCAGTCCTTCCTCAGCAGTGGATTCTTACATTCGCTCTTCTCTCCTTGATAGTATTTCTGCTCAACAAGTATTGCTAGCATGCCCGGAGTGGAGGCCATCTCTCCACCAGGACCACCAGAGGTTTCCTCCCACAAAAAAAAAAATATATATATATAGAATTGTAATTAATCACTAACTTTCTTATCTAACTAACAATTTTCTCTCTTCTTTGCATTGGTGGAGCAGTTGCAGGGAGCTGGGGGTCCTCTTTTGGGGGCAAGTGAAGCACACTTCCCAACCTTAGAGGCTGACTATGTCACTTCGCTCTCTGAGGAAGGTTGCCACTAGCCAGAGAGGGCCCCTGGCCCTCTTTATGTGTTTATTTCTTATTCTCTTTTCTAGCGCTTTGGTTCTTCCTGTGTAGATCGCGAGGCTCTCCATGCAGCCTCGGAGCGTCAGCAGAGTCTGACCTCTCTCGACTAGATGACTCAGTAAGCCAGGGAGACCTTGGTTCGTCCTCCTATCCTTCCTTAGTTTCCCCTTGGGGGAAGTCCTTGCTTCCCAGCCTTGGAGGTCGATCGGTTCGGCCTCACCTCAGCGAGGGCGGTTCTCCGAGTAGTCAAGGGGAAACCCCTATTCTGTTACTAAGTCACAGACACTTTGTCTTTATTCTAGTAGTCCCTTACGCAGGCCTGGCTCCTGTCTCGTGAATAGTTCTCGTCTGTCAGACAAAAAGATACTGGATCTGGGTTCCGGTGCAGTCCGGCACAAATTAACCCCTGATTTACAGTAATTGATCTTTATGAGGGTCAAGGAAGTGGCTCGAAAAGAACTAAGTTTGCCTACTCCTGTTTAAATGACTGATAGCAGCACCTCATGAGTGCTTTACAGTATATGCAATGACATTGTTTTACATACAGGCACTGTTCCAACATAAATCAAGGAGATACATTTAGCTTTTGTTACTTTGGTTTTCTTGGTGTTAATAAGACCTGGCCCAAACTAAACAAAAGATTATGAAATCAGCCTACCATCTTATGTTGCTGTAGAGTAAAAGCTGTGTGTGTGTGCCTGGTATAAGGACAGTTAAGATTTTGAGCTTTACTACTTTGTTTATAGCCATCGAAACTTGGCTCTTGTAGACAGGCAGCTCGTGCCATTGTTTGTGATGGACTGGCCAGCAGCCAAGGCTGAAATAAATCAGCGCTGTCAGTCAACAGCAGCAGCGGCGTGCAGACAGGAGGAGACCAAGTTTCTGTTGTGAAATCCAAGTTCTAAAATATCCCTGATGCTGCTGAATATAACCCTTCTACAATTCCTTCAAATTCGTAATTGCCAACACTGAGAGCTCTCAGCTAACATTAACTCACATTTCATTGACTTAACTCTTTTTTTCTCTAAAGAAAAACGAAAAGTAAAATAAAGAGTTTGTTGCCTTTTTTTTTTGTCTGGCAACGTTCCCAAATTCTCACATCCCGTATAAAAAAACTAAAGCATATTACCATGGCACAGAACAGTTGTGTATAACGTTTCAGTATTTTTGGAGTTTAAATGAAAAGGGCATGTTCAGTAAACAAAACTGAAAATGGTTATGAAGCAGGTTATTTGATCCATGCTTACACTTTTAATATATATATTTATAGTTGTAGTTATTAGTGCTGGCCTGACAGCGACACTACAGACATTAACCATGTCTATTTATGTTAGTTTCTGAGTTTTACCTCAGCACAAGCAGACATGTGAGCTTCCCTGAAGGTGCCCCAATACTGCCCCCCTCTAGGATCTCCATGACCGTAGCAATGTTACAAGTGCTGGTTTATGTGTTTCTAGTAAAATAAGTAATACGATGTTACATTATGTAACTAGATTTATGAAATACAATGCATGAGTGTTAAAACATTTATACTTTAAATACAGTAGTTAAAACATCAGTAAATCCAGTATGATTTATTTCATTTTTCCATTTAAAACCAACATTTTAAATGTCACTGCCTTGATAACGGTGCAGGATCACCGGAATAAAAAGTTATAATTCAAATTGGATAAAACTGAGTTGCTTAGGTTGCTCTTTAACTAATTCAATAATGTACTTTTCTGCACCAGGGGGTTAGTTTTACAGCCAGTTTGTTAACTTTAAACACAATAAAATACAAAAACATTCAGCAACATATGCAGATATTACTATGTTTTCTGTCCAGTGCAATCTTCCCAGCATTGTCCCCCTTTTTTTGCTGGCACAGTTACAGCAGTAAAGTGTCCTGCCTACTCTGTGCACATTAATCATTCCATTGACAGCTTTCTGGCCTGGTTAAATTACTGTACCCCCTGGCTAAATCTCCTCACTGGGTCAGGACATCCCTGTAAAATACATTTAGCACCTCAGGGGATCTGTTCTGCCTAAACACTGTCTAATATATATTTATTTTAAAGCATTTAAAATTAAGATAGCTGAGTAGACCACATGGAAGTAATACTAAAATGTTTTTAGGCCTAAGAACAAAGAAAAACTGGACTACAGTACCTCACCACAACTCACCCACTTCCGCCCTGTCGAGGGTAAAATTGAAAGATACTGTCACTGAAACTCCATAATAAATACTGACAATATTTGTATCATTTCCCAAGCCAATCAGATTCACTAGTCTAACTTGGTGTAAACTCATAGCTCAAATAAAATAAGTATATAGTATAAACTATAAACAAAAAATTGTTTGGCCTACTTTAGGCCTACTTTACTTACCCGTAGAAAACAGTACATGATTGTATTACATGGATTGCTTACATTTTCCTGAATCCTGTAGTTTCTAATGTGCCTTTTATATAAGTGTTTTTCTTTCAGGATTTTTGGCTGAACTGTTGAATACTGCATTGTTTAAGTACTATGGTGCTATTCAGAAGGCAGAGCAATGGCTCCTCAATTAGCTTCCATTCTGAAATACCCAGAGTGTGCCTTACCTTTGTCTGCATTGTGTTGCTCTTGAACAGAACCTCCACTCTGCCACCTCTGCAGTGATGTCTTCTCCTCTGGAGGCCGTGGCTCTCTCATCACTCCCCTTGGAACGTCTGCAGCTGTGAAAGGCAGCTTCTGGCTTAGACAGAGATGACTCTAAGGCAAAAAAAAGTTACAGTTGGTTTAATCTATGCAGACATTGCTCCTACCTCATGAATGTTTACTGTTAGACAATGACAATATCATTAATATTCATGCAATTGTTCTCCCACAGTAAAATCTTAGCAAAGTGAAAGCATGATAAAGCAGAGGTAAGCATTGTAAAGCACAGAAAGGTCTGGTATAGAATAGTTTTAAAAAAATAAAACCATGGCAAACCAATATGCTTAAATTATTATTATGTATTTCTTAGCAGACGCCCATTTCCAGGGCGACTTACAAGATATCAAATTATTTTTTACATACAATTACCCATTTATACAGTTGGGTTTTTACTGGAGCAATCTAGGTAAAGTACCTTGCTCAAGGGTACAGCAGCAGTGCCTCCCACCAGGGATTGAACCCACAACCCTCCGGTCAAGAGTCCAGAGCCCTAACCACTACTCCACACTGCTGCCCCCATGTATTGTAAATTATGTATTGAATGTGTTAAAAGGAGCTTTTTACTTGTTTCTAATTTACTGTAGGTTTAGAGAAAGGAAATGGGGGGGGAAAAGGAATTTCCAGTAACACGCAGTGAGTAGTACATGTAGGGCAGTGTGTATAATCTGGCTTTTTGTCTCTTAAGGGAAATAGTCTCAATCGAATTATTGGAAAGGCTGCTGACAATTTGATACCATATTTCCCATGACAGAATAGACCCTACAAGTCACTCCGACAACAAGTATACCTTTCAGAAGGTAAAACATGTAAATCAAGCTTATTCATACCATTATACTTAAATCAGCATTTCAGTAGTACTCATGTCAAACACAGGTTTGACTTCCCTAAAGTACCAGCATATACCCCAACCACACGCAGCGGCATGACAGTATAGTGTAACTAACATGCTTTAATTCACACAGCACTATTTGTTGCAAATCAGTTTTACTGACTTAAGACATTTCAGACTTTGATAGCGGGCAATAGGAAGCGATCACTCAGCAGGTGCTATTTTATCTCACAAATAACAATATTACGACTCTGTCCATGGTGGCTGGCTCAATATCCTATTGACCTGTTTTGGAGGGGGTGTTTCAGCATCTGCAGTGCTCAATATGACAAAGATATGTTCATATTAGAGCACAGGCCAGACCTGTGATTGATACATGTTGTTGAGTCGACTCTTGTTCTCATAAGATGAACAGAACCTTTTTTGCTGTAGATGAATTATGTCTAATTAGTAGAAATAAAACTGTTTAATATTCATTGCACGACTAGGCCTTTTCCTGGAACTAGCCATTACACTGTTGGAATACTGGGCACATTAAAGTTCTAGAACTGTCTAGAAGGGATTACCGTCTGGTAATTGACTGCGCTGGGAAGGTAAGATTCCAAGCCATAGAAGAGGGCTCTACCATACAAACAAGGTCATTTACCAAGGTAATGCCTGATAATTTCTGGCTACCATATGACCCTGTTAGTCACATTGCTTTACATATGCAAATGAGTCATGAGAAATATCACTGCAATTGTTTGTACTCTGATATCAGAGACAGCTCTGTGGTAAAGGCTTGGTGTGACAGGAAGAACTACTGTAGACATTGCTGGGTTCCCACAACCAAACCTATACATAACAAGACAAGAGATGAGACATGAGATGAGACAAGGTTAAAATGATGGGAAATGACCCAGCCTGCGGTATAGTAAGCCAGTGTCAGAGATTGTATTTCAAAAGTTTATCTTTATTTATACATGCTGAAACCCCACTAAGATTTTGCATATTGTTTACAAGAGTATAGGAGACAATGGTCACGGAGTTTTCTGATAAAATGTCACACTTATCAGACACAGGTTCACATTATCAACCTTTGGTGTTTATAAAGTTTATGAAGCTAAAGGTAGGTCACAATACATGAATGCCACAAGCCAGTATATCATTGTTTATAATTGTTTATAATCTGTATTTTTTTTATATAGAAAATACATTTTAAGCTGTGTAAATAAAGGGGAAACTGGTCTCTGTTGCTTGGTAATAAGGAAATGCTCATCTTTTTTTGTCATATTAATAGCTCTAATTTGTTATTTGCAGCTGTGGCAGTAATGTATGTTACTGATATTCTAGTTTTACTGAGCTAGAGCTGTGGTACAGCCTAGTGCTTAGCTCCATAACAGAGACATGTGTCTCCCAGAACCTGCAGCAGATAGCATATCCACACAACCATGCCAACGTTACCAAATATAACAGTCTCAGGACATCCATTAAACATCTCATTCAAAGATGTGGAGCATCCAACAGCAAAGTACCCCTTAATGACATGCAGAGGCATTGGTTCTAGCCCAAAGTGAGGAATGAGCCCGTACCAGACCACCACCATCATTTCATATACTTCAGTCAGGAAACTCATGCGATAGAAAGAACAAAATGTATTAAGCTTAGACAAGTCAATACTACATTATATATATATATATATTTTCATTACATTCTTTGTCAAGGTACCGCTACCCATAATTGAGCTTGCTGATAAGTGGAGAGGCTGAGTGCAGGGAAGCCATCGGCAGGGGGGCAGGATAGCTGCCCTCCCCCTTAGACGAAGCCAAAAAAAATAGGTGGAGGCTGGAGAGGAGGAAGCGATCTCTGACGCACGGCAGGGACGAATGGATTGATATCCCCTCCCAGCTGGTCACTGGACATGTTGTTTATTGAATTACGTATGAGATACTAGTTATCTGACTGACGAATGTTCTGGTAATGGAGGCGCCTCATGTGCTTGATGTTTATGATTTATCTAGATTAAAAGTGTGTTCCCTGCCTCAACCACTGCTTTTCTGAATTTCATCTACTGTTATCCATTGGGTTTTTTTTTTTTTTTACTAAACCATTTAACTCATTATAAATGCATTCTCTGATAAGAATATGTGTTTCACATCTTCCATTATCCAGTTCAGTAAACAGATACTTTGATTTAAATATATATATATTTTTTTATTTCTTAGCAGACACCCTTATCCAGGGCGACTTACAATTGTTACAAGATATCACTTTATTTTTACATACAATTACCCATTTATACAGTTGGGTTTTTACTGGAGCAATCTTGGTAAAGTACCTTTCTTAAGGGTACAGCAGCAGTGTCCCCACCGGGGATTGAACCCACAACCCTCCAGTCAAGAGTCCAGAGCCCTAACCACTATGCCACACTGCTATATATATATATATATGTGTGTGTGTGTGTGTGTGTTTATATTGAGAATCTCTTCCCCCTCAATTGGGTTTAAACTGCAGTTCACAGGAAAGGAGATACCCCATTCTCTTTGCCTGTGAATTGCTGTTTAAATCCAATTGGGTGTTGGTGATTCACAACACATGCACATATTCTTATTAGAGAAGTGTGCCTTGTGGGGCAGGAACTAATACAGTACAGTATTGGAGCGATTGTCACATCCATTTTATGGACATGGTTACATATGTTTGCTACTGGGAGCACTATGACTGTAAAAAGCTTTAAACACAGCACAGAAACCAGGACCAGAGGACACAGTTGAAAATTAAGTGGCGACAGACTTACAGTAGGACAGAGGGTATAGGAGACATTTTACACAGAGAGGGGTGAAGGTATGGAATGGGTTACCAAGCCTTGTGGTTGATGCTAAATCAGTGGGACCCGACTTGACATAGTTTTGGGCAAGGAACCGGACAAGCATTGATAGGCCGAATGGCCTACACTCAGTTGTAAAAGTTATGTTATTCCTATGTTCTTACCAAAGTCCTTTCCCACTTATTGGAACTATCCACACTATTGGTTTTTAAATTATTATTTATATAGTTTTGCCTTTCCTTTTCTACACTGTAAATACATGTGGCACAGCTTTCCTTCACTTCCCGCTTGATCCAGTCAGGTACAGATGCTATAGGGTATCCACAATCATACCCTCAGAAATGGTTTAGCCCTTTCACATAACTCTGACTTATAATTTCCAGATAGTTCCCAATAAAGTGTGCATTCTCCCTGTATATTCAGAATACTGAATAATATTGTTGCTATCATTATTTTACTGCGTTTGATGCAGGATTGTCAACACTGAAGATTGGAGTTCTCTATTTCTCCACAGAGAAAGGATACCACATGCCACAGAAGCGTGCCTCATTTCTAGGTGAGGGAGCATTCTCTCTTTTTCAGACTGACAGCTCGTCAGGATGCCCCATTCCACGTGTGCCACTGTATGGTGGTTTAGTAACCAAGACAACTGAGACCACTTTTCTGTTTTTCATAGATGTATATACTGAACATTTACCGTATATCTTGAAAAACAGAAATGTTACAGCCACGGGATGTTTATGCAATAGAAAGTAATTGTTAATACTCTTGTTCAGCCCCTGGCTTGAAAGTATATGGGAAATCGTTATTAGGTGGCAATTATCAAATTAACTGAACAAAAAAATTCACAGGGTAAAAGTAATACTGCCAGAGATACTCCCATAGTAACTTGATGCCCATTTAAATGTTTTTTCTTTCTCATTCCTTTGTCTTAGCTAAGCGTTTTATTCATTTAAAAGGTATCTGTTTACAGGTTCATGTTACAAACAGCTTTTCATGCAATCAGTTTAGTAGATTGAAAACATACTTCACCAAGTGGTTTATTCTGCTAAACAACAGTCATTCTCAACAGTTCCTGTCCTTACCTTTAAGATGTTATTGCTGTGTTATTTGTTTATCCCTGTTGGTCACACATTATTAATTTATTTTTTTTTACAAATTTTAAAACGGTTTGTGTGAATTCTGTGGAGTGCGAGAAGTTGCCCTGCCATAACTTTGAAAAAAGCAAAACACATATGCTTTATAATATAGATACATAGATGGGAAACTTAACAACATGGTACCATTGTGCACATAGTCACTGGCTATATAATATTGTTGTTTTACAAAAAAAGTAAACCAATGTTATCTGACCTGTTTGACTGTCCAAAATATGACTGGAAAACTGTTAATACAATATACCAAATAAAGAAACCTTCAAACACAATTCCAATTCCAATGTCAGTGACACACATCTCCCACCACGGCTGTAAATACAAAATTAGAGCGATCAATCAGTAACATGAAAAAGAAAAAGGGGTTCTCAAGAAAAGTGTGACATAGAGGGTGTCGGACAGAATCGTTGGATAAACACTTTTGGAAAGTTTTCATAAGTCGTGTAAGTATCCACAAATAATCTGAAAGTGTGTGCTGGTGCTGTCCCAGTAGTATTTTAAGCATCCACTAATAATCCTAATTTTTATATTTTTCCCCAAAACATCTGTGCTTACTTAAATGCTCAATTTACACTTTGTTCAGCCAGGCATGACCTATTACAAAAAATATGATCAAACTGTACCCTGTATGATATAGACAAAAAGGTACAGACAGAAGAATAAATTGCGTGAGCTGATTTGAGAAACAAATTAACTGCGTAGGTGCAAAGCAACAAATATCATTTTGTAATTTGTTCATTCCAAAAATGTAATACAGTTTATCATGTACTGTGTGACATGTTTTTAAAATGCTTTACCAGACCTCTCTGGGCTTTGCCATGCTTTCACTATGCTTTTTTTACACTTTTTTGTGCCTTTACTATGGTAACCTTTTACCTAGTTTCCTAGCTGCCTAGTTTCAGAACAACAAGGGTTAACTATTGGCAATGCTGTTTTGAATGACTTCTCAGGCGTAAACAAGAACTGCACTTGTCAGTAACCCCTCGTCCTGACCTCAGAGATAGACAGTCCAGTTAATGGGCGTCTCTTTTAGCAAACAAGCAAGAAACAGAGAAACCATTGTCTGGCTGAGTCTCCTGTGGCTGTGCCCACAAAACTGCTGATGCAGCTTTAAAGGAAACAGCTTCACTGCAGTCAAACTCAGCCGGAGAAGAACAGAAAAGATGTATATCCTATTTTAGAGCACTTTTAAATGCAGCAGAGTACTGATTGGTTAAACTGGTCAATTCAACAGCTTTCAATATGAAGCTTTACAATGGGATATGGAGTAGTGATGAACTTTCTGAAGCCTGTCCTGCCAATGGTAACCTGTTCAAGAAGTTCTCCTGTTGTGTTCTTGTCTCTGAGCAGTTTCAGTGAAATCCATTCATGGAGTACGTCATGATTTTACTGTAGACCATTTGTTTTATTACTTCACGGGTCTGAAACATCACTAGCCTCTCTGAAATACAGTTCATAAAGCTTTTCAGAAAATGTTTTACATATATTTTATCAGCGAATCTAGCTCACCTTGAATGTGGACTGCGGCTCCATAATATCACAATAAAAATTGGCTTGATTTTCAAAGCTTGGTGACTTACTGAGTAAGTCTCCATTAATAAATATTAAAAACGAAAAAGTAAATGCCTTTTTTTTTGCATATTTACTTCAATAGCATCTTTAATTGAGCACCACGTTACTGGATCCTCAGCTGATGCACCATCCTTGCACTATTGCACTACCATTATGTCATTGTAGATACAAATGGTTTGAATCCTAACTTGTTGCTCTTGTATTCTAGTGGTAATTGCACTTACTGTAAACTATACTGTATTTAAATATTGTTTTTGCACTGTAGCTATAGGCATCTGTCAAATAAACAAATAATAATAACTGAGCAAAACAGAGCATGTATGTAAATGGTAGCTACAGTGTAACTACATAGGAAACAGAGAGTATTTATAAGAGGGGAATCTTTTCACTGAGGCAATTTACTCAGTGGGGTGGTGCAGGGCTGTGTTCTTGGACCGTTATCTAAATCAATGACCTAGATTGGAGGATAATTAGCAAACCTATGAAATTTGCAGGGGACACAAAGCTACAGTATAACACACAATAGGCCAAGACATGGAAAATGCCCAGAATCTACTTATAGTCAAGAAAAATGGATATCTAATGGGTGTGAATGCAATGCATTATGTTAACGTTGGCCACAACATTCATATTCTATTTGCTGAGCCTAGGTTGTGCACAATTCAGGGCTTAACAGTGTTGAACATTGGCTAAGATTAAGACAACATAATCCCCCTTTTTGATTCTATTCCTAGACAATTACTTCTAGGAATGGCTGTATAAAGTCACTGGCCTGTAGTAAAAGGGCTGCCAAGAATCACAACAGGGAAAATTTAAGGGCTGGCTGACAGAGGAACATGTAACCTAGTTACCCTTAAAGGGAGCTCTATCGTTCCAAAGAAACTGCACCCCATCATTATTTTATGGTTTTGTGTGCACATTATTTTGAAAAAACATTTAGTACATTTGCAATTGCTAATAATCTCATTTTTAATAAACATGACATTAATGTGTTTAAAAATGACTTGTTTAACCTTAAATGGAGGACATGCCAAACTTTAATAACACTCTGCTTGAGATAACTAATAGCAAGCCCCATACTCAGGTCATTTAGAGTTGTTAAATTTCCTTGCCAGTTTAAGCTGTGCAGACAGACATGCGGTTATTAGTTCAGGCTGCAGACAATTACTCTTAGTGAGTTGATGACCTCCCCACGGGAGAGGAGCAAGTAGGCACCACTGCTGCTAAACGGCTGGCTAACTTCAAATTAAAATGTTTCCAAAGGATGAATTCATAAAGCCTTGTTGCAGATTTACAGTTATGAGTATGAAAGCTAATTCCATGTATTTAGTCTTTCTGCATATTTATTGGTCATGCACTGTACAGCTACCAGTGAACTTCTGCATGCTGCATTTTAAAAATGAACAAGTTTCTTGCAGAAGGTTATTGAAATGTGAACAAGTGGGATGTGTGCTCTGGGCTGAAAAGCCTCAGAAAATGTCAGACACATTTCTAGTTCTTTTTTGTTGATGCTCTGCCTGCATAGATCTTCTGTGACCTGACTTACAGCAGCATCACACACGCTTTTCAGGCTCTCCATTCTCTAGCTAGTTGTTTAAACATGGCTGTCATACGCCTACTCATTTTTATTGCTCCCACCTTTATTTCGGTTTTTCACATATTCCTCTCATAATGCACTTTTTACAGTTGTGATGTTTGTATGTTATGCTAAAATAACAGATACTTAAACACAAATGGCTTTACAATGTTTTTTTTAATTATTTCCCAATACCACTTACCAGCAAAACATACCTATGAATCTAATTAAACAAAGAGCAATTATCTTTCCTGTATAAATGGCCATTTTTTGAGCACAGAAAGATGAATCTAATGTTTGTCAGGTTTGTTGTAACAAGGAATGTCAAGGATAACATTCTGTAGCTCTACCTGAACAGTAGGACGGACGGACATCAGGTGAAAACATGACTGCTATTGTATGTCCTACAAAGAAAACTGCTGAGGTCACACAGGTGGTTGTCAAGAACAGTCCATGCAGGTCTGCAAGAATCTGTGTGACTGGAACACCACCTAAAGGTCAATTCAAGTTGACTATTTCCCCATTGCTTTGATGCTTTCTAATGCTATAGAGTCCAGCTCTCTGAGTTCACTGTCGTCCTGTCCGCCCCCCCCCAAAATTCATGGTTCATGGCTTGGACCCAGGGAATAAGGTGTGTGCAAAGTGTTGAAGCTCATCTACTCCCCAACACTGCGCTACTGTAGCTGAAAATGTACTTCAATTCCAGTACCTCAACAAAACTCCAATGGGGAGGAGAGGATGCTTATCAGTTGACTATCCTATTTCTATTTTGTAATATATTCAAATGAAAAAGACACATCTTTTTTTTCACTTTCTGCATTTTTATTGAAAAAAATGGTACCAATTTGAAAAACAAAATCTGAGAAAAGATATCAATTCAAAGAGCCAAGCTCTAATTTACAGCGGTATTGCACGAATACAAAACTCTCCACTTTCAAACTGTATTTATATGGTTAAGGAGTGCACAGTACAGTCTCGAAGACACACAGTCAATGTTTTTAAAAAATGCTACATTTTCACTGGGTCTCAGTTTATTTGATACAGAGAATGTGTGGTCCCCAAGACGTCTTCGAAACCAAAGGAGTAATGCAAGGCATATCCAGAGCCTTAAAGCAAACATACTCAAGTTCCAGACTGTAATTTCTGGTGACTGGCCTTTGTGTTTTTGTTGATATCTCTTATAAAAGATTACAAAAAAGTATATTGTCACCACAGGAATGTTTTACATTTTAAAAAGAAACAAATAGCTTTTCAAAAATTCCACCCAGATGTGAAGACTTTTTAACAATGAAAAGTTCCTCAACAATGAAAACAGGAAGCAGGAACATTTTACAGTAAAAACAGGCATTATTAACCTGACAAAACATCTGATTTACGAGTGTGTTCTTGAAAGATATAGGTTGAGTTCTAGCACAGGCCAGAAATTCCCTCAGACAAAACACAAAATGAAACCACTGTGGTTTTCTTCAAATTAATTACAAATCTAATTCCTGAAGCCAATTGTTAATTACAGAAATCCAGTTTTGTGTTTTATTACAAACAAAATGATAAGTGTACTTTACACCAGAAACCAGGGACATGTATGAAATATATATATATATATACACACATATATAAATTATTTTCCAGTGCATTGAGATTACATAGGGTCTGTTGTTATATTATGCAAGTCCAAAACATAAAAGGCCTTTGACATCACTGTCATAAACATGCAAAGTAATGGAAATGAAGGCAATTAATATTTAATCAGGGATGGAAATAAGACTCCTATTGCATAGCAGTTACACCCATTGCAGGTTTTACTTGATGTTTGGTTACCCATAGCACAGGAGTCTCCAACCATGGTCCTGGAGAGCTACTGTGGCTGCTGGTTTTTTGTTTCAACCAGTTTCTCAGTTACTTAATTGAACCAATTATCGGCTTAATTAGTCAAGATTAACAGGTGTTCCAGATCTTTAGCCACTGATGATGTAAATACATGACCTGCAGGATGGGGGTTCTCCAGGACCAGGGTTGGAGACTCCTGTCATAGTATTCAAGCATTCAAAATTCTAAAAGGTAATGACAATGTCGACCCAGGGGACTTTCGACCTGAAAAAAGAAACAAGGAGGATCTGGAACCAACTCCCCAGTAATGTTGTTGAAGCTGACACCCTGGGATCCTTCAAGAAGCTGCTTGATGAGATTCTGGGATCAATAAGCTACTAACAACCAAACGAGCAAGATGGGCCGAATGGCCTCCTCTCGGTTTGTAAACTTTCTTATGTTCTTATGTTCTTATATAGGTAACAAGCTCAGGTGTGTCTTATTAAACCAGGAATGGATTCAACTGCTATGCAATGGGAGCCTTATTTCCATCCCTGTATTTTAAATATGACATTTGATTGTGTCCAATACAGCAGCCTGTTTTTCCAATCTCTATAGCCCAATTAGTTTTACTAAGCATGCCAAACACAGATTATTGTGCAAGAACCAGAGTTGTGCCTTCACAGGGGATAGTGGGAATATGTATTACATTCGCTTCAAATATTGTACTTCAAATAGAGTAAACTAGCCAACATACTTCCTAAAGTCAGTATTAAACCATTCTATTATATTAGTAACCTACTTAATACTGTGGGTCTACATTTTCTTTTTTGAAAAGAAAGATGTGTATGTCAAACAGCCGCCCATCTTGCTAACAAAAATAAAAGGGCTGGCCTAACCTTATAGAATTCAAGCAAATGCTTTCAAAAAACAGTTGTCTGTATCTGTGGGGCTGTAAGTATGAGTCATGTATCCTGGCACAATCTTGGTACTGACAAAACAGAACACGGTTACAAAAAATTGCACACAAGGAAATCTATACAGTAGAAATAAACAAATATACACAAAATAAATTATGAAGAATAAGTTACAAGGAAAAGAAGTCCCTTTTTGATGTTTGGAGCTGACCCACTCAAATTGGGTGGGGAATATATAAAAAAAATATTCACAAGTTGATTCTAAGGAAGGCAGGAGGCTACGGTAGTTGGCTCAGCTTTCAAGGTTCACAGGAAACAGCCATTACGGAGGCTGCTTACCATTTGACACCTTTTAAGGAGTTGCAAATAGTATAATCTACTGTTCATGACTTATAATGGTGGTAATTAGAGGATAGAACGATGGCTCTTGATGGCCTTTAGCCGTTATACAACAGCTCTTATTGCAAAACTTACAGCCACTAGTGTTACATTAGTTTATATTAACCCCAACTGTTTTAATGTGTTAATAATTTTTTTTCAAGGGTTTTCCTGGGTTTTTCATAATCTAAGAACACAGATATAATGGAGAATAGTCAAATTACAATGGGCAGTTCCAAAGGCATTCTGTAACTCCTTGGTACATTTAGACCCTGATTAAACGTCATGTTTGTATATTTTTGAGTGTCGCACTAACTACATTTTTTATCAGCTGGTACCCGACTCATGCACAAACATGTTATGGCTTTTAAAAGTTGTTTAAAATGTCAGACATCATCTATTGGGATTAAATTTAAGTAATTAAAATCAGTTTACGTTCAAGTAACAAGCTGCAAAAGAAAAAGAAAGAACCAAGTAATTTATGAGGTTTAGTGAAATTGTGATTGTACATTTGTTTAATGCCCAATTTTATATAAAAATGTGATAGACTAGGATTCAAGACTAAAAAACAGATTTCTGTCTAGGGTATTTTAATGAGTGGCAGGGCCAGCTTCCATCAAAGAGGGACAAAAAAAAATGAAACAGCATCAGTGGTCTACAAATGTATTAATTTTCACAATTAACCAAAATTATTACAGTCTTCCTCAACTTGAAGTATGTTTGTTTTCCTGTACAAAATCTACTTCTTAGTGACAAACTAGTGGTTATTTGTAACAATAGCACCGTACTGAATCCATTGAATTATCACATCCAAGTAACCTGAAATTAGGCGCAAGAACTCTGGCGCTCCACTGTTAAACCACATCCTGAGAAAATGTCTGATATAAATCGCAGGTTTTTGTACCTCATATGATTTTGTTCCCCCTTTTAGAACAACTAGTCCAAAACAATGTTTAATAGTTTAAGGAGGAAAGGTGTGGTACACTTTATCAATATCTATCAAAATAAAATTGAATTTCTCTAGAAAAAGGATATGTGCAAGGGAAATCATTTTTACGAATACAGGTTTTTTTTTAGTAAAGGATTCAGCTTTATTCAGTCAGTGCTAAAGGTACCATGTTTGCACCATATGCGAGATCCAAGAGAAGCCCAGGCTTGCCCTGTACGTACAGAATTGGATACCCTTCATTCATTATTAGCATTAGTACCTGCTTCACTCCTGTCCAAATCATTGTGTAGTGGTAGTTTAGTTCAAGCTCATCAAAAACTCTGATTTAGGACACAGACACACCTTTCTTGTGAGGTTCAGGGAGTCCATTAGGCACTATAAGCGTTCTGCATCGCCAGCATCGAGAAGATTGAGGCTGTTAAGCTAACACACTGGAGGTTTAATGTGTAGTTCTGTGTTAACAATGCACTTTTACAGATAATGCTGACCCCTGTGGGTGAGATGAGGTAATGCAACAGTGGCGCCATGATCTACCCACGCAAACAGGTCTGACCCTTTTTGTACAGAGGTTAAGATGCTTGCAGGGGGTCGTGAGGTAGCTGGATCACTCCCAGACTTACAGAAGCACACAGAAAAAGTGGGATATGACCTGCTGACAATAGTTTTACAAAACGAAACACCTTTCAGTTTTCAACAATTGGGACAGGAGAAAAATAGTACTAGAAACAATTTGGAAAAATCTTGGGAAACTTGAGAAATGGTCCCAGGGTATCACAGTTAAATCGAATTTCCAACTGCTATATATTTTTTGCTGTTATATATTTTTTTTTAACAGTCATGAGAAGATTCCACACAAAAATGGAAAATAAGGCATTCCCAATATAGCGGCATGTTGTTCAAGATGTACATTTACAGAAGTGCAAAAGACTGACATACTGTACAAAATAGTTCTTCACAAACAATATGGACATGTTCTTGTGAAAGAATCTGAAGAACAACATGGCTTCCTCTTGGGAAATTTGAGAGCATATAAAATCAGCCACCGGCCCGCGGTGTGTGGTTTATGGTCTAAACCCGTGTTCAATCTTACAGTGCCATCAGCAGCCAAGTTCCTCTGTGAGCGTGCAGTGTCCATCTCACCTCTGATCTGGCATCACTATGTTCCCTTCTCTTTCAAAGAGCAGATTGAACAAAGTAACTGCCAGTCTCCACCACACGGGCTGCTGGTTCCTTTGGTTTATGTGGTGCTGAAAGAAAAAACAAATTAAGGGTTTTAGAAAACCAAGTCACATGTTCAGGCCATATAGTTTTTTTTTAATGTGCCAGCCGTCTGTCCTACACTTTGCATTACTCACACAAAGAAACCAGGCAGTACATCAAACTATAATTATGTTTGCATATGTTAGGCCTGACAGTGTGCTGTGGCCTCTTTACATAAGGTTACATCATATGCATAAATAATAATGAGAATGATCAGCATCTCACAAGGGCAACAGCAGGCATGCTATAGGTGATATCTGTATACATTTTGCTTAATTATGATGCAGAATGCCTTGTAATCCATCCGTTATAAGGGGTCAGTAAGTCACATAAAAATGTGTAATTTAGATTTTTTTTCTTTACATTTAAAGATACATTTCAAAGTGAAAAAACAGCATAGCTTATAACATACGAATATGTATTTTAAGAACGTTAGAACTGTAATTCCCTTAACAGTAGGGTACATTGTTGTTTTCAATCCTACTGTTGCCTAACAGGGGAAAGTTGTAATTACACCATGTTTAATACCAAAAGCAACCTGTAACGCTATCATTTTGTACACATGGCTTTATCCAAGCTGTTTATTTTCTCCTTCATTTTTAGCAGATTAAAGTTTAGCAGTAGTTCACAGACACACAGGATATGCAATCAGCAAACTTGGGGAAGTTATCAAACTAATCCTGTTGGGACGACTATTACCTTGCTTTTACAAATCCCTTGTACGGCATATGATCGTTGACACTTTCTGGACGCTGCCCAAAAGGTGACCTTTGGTCCAGATTTACAGTGTGTGAAAGCAAGGATATAAACCATAATAGGTTGACCGCATAAGCAGCAATCACCTGGAACATTGAACTAACTCAAGACAACAGCGAGCTTCTCAGAGTGTGCAAGTAGGTCAGGATGTAAATCCCTGTCTTACCAGTTTGGGGAGGGGGGGGCAACACCTTCTTGGATAAGTGGTCACCAATCCAAAATGCAAGGTGTGCGAGAGGGGCAGGTGTGTTTAGACAAATCAGGACAGTGTATTTCAATATCTACACTTGTATTTTATCAAATTCAAGGTTAGGTTTAAAGAGGCATGGTTATCATGAGGAGTCTCAGATCAACTGGTTCAAGACTACTATGGGCTTCTTTTGGTCAACAGCACTGAAAACAAAAGGAATTTGTTCGTTTTTAGTAAAAATGATACCCTACTGATAATTCAGGACATTGAGATGTGAGTCACTGGAAAGATCCATTAGAAATGCTTGAATACTATAGAAATGGAAATGCAGCACAAGAACAGAGACATTTTGAATGTGCTTAGGTGTTTCCTTATAAAGGTTGACCATAGTAAAAGCATAGCAAAGTGTGAAAGCATGGTAAAGCACAAAGAGCTATGGTAAAGCAAATTTAAAAAAAACTGGCAAATCATGGAAACTCTGGTGAATGCATAGTATCACCATGCAAATTTACCATGGCAAACTTTTAGGGTTGGTGAGATATTAGTGGGTGGAAACCACAAGTGTTATCTCCTTGCATCTTTCAGAAAAAGAAAAAAAAATCATCATCATTTGGTTCCAAATTTGTTAGTTGTTACGACTCGGAACATTTATTCTGTCACAAAATGTAACTTGAGCATGCCTTGTATAACCTTAGAAAGCATTGCACTGATGTTTGTTGGAAACTAAAAGCCTTTCAACATCGGAAAGCACTGGTCTTTAAATGCTTACTTAACCATGAAAGAACTGTTTATTTGTGCCACTGCGTTCATGTTGATATGCAACATTCAATAGCGTTTATCTAACAGATGTGTAGTAACGGTGTGTTTTACCATGCATAGTATTACTCATCCTTTGCTGTGGCATCACACGTGGAATTGTACGCTTTGACAAGAATCAGAAATGCGGTGGCTCCAACCGCTTATGAAAATAAGCACTACCTGCAAATAAACTCAACACCACCAACAACAAACAATGGAAATTGTTTTTGCGATTCTTTTGTGAATAAACAAAAGAACGAACAGAAAAAATAGATTGCATTTCCTTTTTGAATCTTTACAAAAACAAAGTTCTCCTGTGTATATTTAGTTTTTTAGTTTTTCTAAACTCATTGAAGCTCTTTAAGATAACAGCCTTGCATTATCATCACAAAGCTATAGCAGCTACAAGTTACACGTAGGTCAATGGCTGCTTATCCATAGCCTGCAAGTGACAGCATCTGAGGACTTTCATAGCATCCCATTAACACCATTATTATTCCCTCTTTAGAAATCTATATAGTTAAACAATGCCTGCCCTAACCATTAGAGACATACAGTAAGACAACAACACTATAGTGCTTGGGGAGGTGTGACAGGATGGCTGGTGGGTAACATCAGACCAGAAAATACAGGCAACACAAGTAGTGTGGGGTGAGTTGCCTGTGCACTCTCTTTATTAAATCATATAAACAAAACACTCACACAAAATAAAAGGCACGCTGGCCAAAACCAACACAACGAAAAGTAAAACAAGTACTGTGCCGGTGCAAATCCACCGCGCAAAGATCAGCTGCTATACTTTTTATACATGTGGCTGTCCTCAAACTGGCAAACAACTAACGGGCACGTTCTGCGCATGTTATTGTTGGCAGGGAAGATAATTGTCAACAAGCTAAATTTGTTGAACAGTCACTTTCCAGTGCAGGCTCAGCCTCCCTTCCCCTTTAAAGTGTTAGCTCCTATCTGTTTAACTACCAGATAAGCCTTCACATGTATGGTTATAAAAATGAAGTTCACTGCATAAGCCTTATGCCATCATACAAACTGCAGGCGATTTTACTGCATATCTCCCACCTTGCTGTGCTTCATTGAGAACACAATTCCACTGATTCAAACAGTGGGGGATTTCAATATTGCAAATATTTAGATGATCAAAAAATAATCCTTTTTCTGTTCCAAGGTTATGAAAATCAATTAAAAACAATTATTGAGAATATCTGAAGTATTTTTCTTTCTGTAAAATTATATGTAAAACACCAGGGAGGGTCTTTAGATCTGCCCCTGTGTAGATCAAAGGAATACTTTTACATAAATCTGTAGTCCCAAAACAACTATCAATATATCAAAGAGGGAATTTCAAAAGAAAAAAATGTTGCTTTATCTGAATGTAAATGAATCAGTTGCCCCACCTGCATATAAGAAAATGTTTAATTTGCAATAAGTGTTGTCAAGCCAGATTATGACTTTGTACTACAACCTCTGTCACTAGGCCTTCCTTAGATACAAAGCATGAAGAGGAATTGTGAATAGCAGTGGTAAAACATGGCTCAATAAATAGTGTGAGCATGGGAATTTAATATTCAAATGCCACCCCAATTTGAGAGTTGACAGCCAAAAGACTCGTCCAGACAAGAAAAACAATCTTCATTGCTCCAAAAGGATGTGATCAATGATAGGTTAAGCTCTTTGTGTCTTCATCCTCACATCCAAACCAAAATCCATATAAGACTGACCTACCTAAAACAAGTTAGATTATCCTGTGTGAATTTCAGGGGCTGTTCATAAATAGAACAACCAGTCAGTGGGCTCTGATTATACAAATAATTGAATCTTCTACCACTGCCTTTGCGTCAATTAAATCGGGCCTGGGAAATTAAACGGATTCCTCAGAAAACAAAACAAGTACAGTCAAAATAATTTTGCATTTCAAAAAGTTTGAATAACAACTTTCTTGTATTCCTTTTTTTCTAAAGTGGATAAAAATAAATATGATCCTTATCCTTAAACATTGGATGGAAATACAATGCTCATGCAGTTTTTTCATACTTTTTCCCATAGATTCTTCCATAACAGATCATGGTGCAATGCTGCTTTCGGATACTGTAGAGTACACAAAAGGTCAAACTATGTGAAAATGTAGTTAACCAGAATAGAACAGGATTGTGTAAGACTATAGTGTTAGGGATTATAAAGTACTTGAATGGTTGAATATAGTGGCGTGACTTTTTAGTTTGATTTCCTGAATTCTATATTTACCATTGTTAAAGATCAATTTCTAGTATCACAACACAAAGCACACATTGGCCAAGTATTGCACATTAAAACAACCATATTTAATCCTTTTTATTCTGAATACAGGTATAGTTACTTATCAATAACTTATATACTACAAAGATAATTATGTGATACAGTGCCACATGACAATCCAACCTTATTACCTAAAACAAACCCTCCTGTAATGTGTCACACCCTGTTGTAGTGCCCTTTACTCAAACAACCAGGGGGAAGATCCTAATCTTGAAACCTGTGGACACCGATAGGGGAAACGTCAACATTTACTGGAAGGGGTTAGGAAACTAGATGCAGAATTATGAGTCCTTTGAGGGAAGTCTATGGTAAATCCTCCAAGAATTAAACTGAAAATAAACCGGGTCTTGTTAAAGCATGCTGTGTGTTGGTCTAGGCTCCCAAATTAGCACTCAGGTGGTAGAATAAACAAAACAAAACACTGTACTTTTTTGGAGGTAAATTTGAGGCAATGTTTATACAATTCATACATGAAATAATTGTAAATGTTAACAGGAAACAACTTAATGCAGATAGGAGTAGTTTAAATGTGCTATTTCTTACTGGTTTTACAAATAACATATAACTTGTGACATACTGCACTAAAAGACTGATTCAGTTGTGTCTTTAAATAAGATTACATTTTTTTTTTTTTAAATAGTAAGCTGCCTGCCAGAAAGTCCCTGGCGTTGACCTTTAGATCAGATTCAGTCACTGTTGGCTGCGAGTCAGTTAGATGGCAAGGCATTCTGGGTAATCTCAGTCACGTTGCTCAGTACAAGGATGACTCAGAAGTTAAATTTAGCCCTAGATATAAACACAGGGAGAGTTTACCCAGACACAGTCTGCAAGCCTTCTCACTCCACAACCACATATCTTATCGAGCACCATATGCATGTATAGCTGTTACTCAACAATGCTAATGGTAATGCTGCCTTATCACTTAACGACAGTTCATTTGTTAGTCCGGTAATTACAACTTATCTTTGACCAGATATCAAAACTACAAATATTGCATTACATGTTAAGCAGAAAGATAAAAACAGCAAAAATTTGCAAAAACAGAAGCTGCAAAGGAACATCACAAAAGGGAGGCAAATACAGTAGATAGATTTCACTAAAATCCCTTTTTTTATCTTTTTTATTATTAAATAAAAACAGAGCTTGGCACCATGTCCTTCTTATCTTTTGTTATGCTGGCCATTTTTCTGATATGTACACTAATACACACATAATAAACCATTCTTCTAATAAAATGTAGGAGTTAGATGATTTTATTGATTTTGAATCTTGTTCTTAACCTCCTACTTTCTACCAAGATTCAGGCTGATATAGGCAATGACTATTTGGACACTGGATTGAGAGGCCATCAATGTGTGCGTGTCATACATAAGAACATACAGGTACTGAAGAAGGTTCTCTGATTCAGTCTTTCAGGCGCCTTCACAATATGTCGCTGTGACCAGGAGACAGTAGTTTATCAAATGTCATGGAAAAACTAAGCGTTCTGATTGGCTGTTAGCGATCGTTTTTTGCAATACTGCACAGTTTGGCTCTCATTCAGTAATCAGAGTGAACACTGAATGTTGGGATTTTTTTAAATTGCCCATTTTAAAAGCGCAATAACACACGACAGGGTGGGCAATAGTTACAAAACTACTGTACTGTACTTTCACACAGATTTCATAACGGTTGCATAACCTGTGCTATTGCTTATGTAACTGCTTGGGTTAAAGTCTTATAGATATATTTTCTAGTTCATTTTCTGAATATATATATATATTTTTTTTTTTTCATGATTAACAGCAAAACACTCCAAGTCTAAAAACATACTCCTTATGTTAACATAATACATATTACAGCAAATAAGATTAATTCCTTGTGTAATAAGATTTACAGTAATAGGTATTAGTCAAAGGCCATGAGAGGAGTGCCATTAGACCTACAGTACATTACAATGACACTGAAAAAGACTTGGTTAAACACACACACACACACACACACACACACACACAAATGCATGGGACAGATGCCTGTAAAATCAGTACCCAAGTTATAGTTTTTGATAACCATGCCATTGATAATGTCTGGCTCTCCATTTGTACATTTCTATATTTTAAAACTGCTTGTAATTTTTTTAAAACTATTTATTAATGTTCTAAAATGACATTTCCATGTTAATGGATTGCAACTGTAACTGCACTTCTGTCCCTCTGAAACCGTTACTTCACAGGTACTTTCTGTTTCAATGTAAACAGCTGATTACAAGTACAATACTGAAATTGACAGTATGCTACGAGTACACACTTTAAAACACAAAAACATCACTTTGTTTCTTCTGCCGCTGAAGCATGTGGTTAGTCAACTGCCAGCTTCTGAGGTCACTTTTTTGGTCAACTATCTGGTGCTACCCTTACAAATAATTGACTCCTATGGTTAAAATAAAGATATAAGAGGATAAATGAACAGAAGTATGTTGGTGTATGACAATGCACTCCTTTTAAACCTAGTGACGGGGTAGAGAGGACCTGTCAGAGATGTGTTTTTCTATGGCAGCAGTACAAAGCAGGCTTATCTCCCTCAGATATACAGGGCTGTCAGGCTAACATAGGTACATCCTCTTTTTGAGTTTGAGCAACATAAATGTTTATGAAATCTGACACCATATTATTTTGGTTGCTTAATAATAAAACCAATCATTTTACTTTCATGTTAGCGGGTTAAAAAGTTAATCTGATAACTGCTTGGATTAAAATGGGCGGACAAGAGATTTCAACAGCTTTAAAAAAAACAAACAAACAAAACAAAAAAAAAAAACAGAAATCTTTATCTATATTACTGCCAAAACTCTATTTTAGATCCAATGAAAAGGGGTTTGTAAGAAAAATATATTACTGGACAACATAATTTTCAATGTGTCTGCTTGAATCCTAAGCCAATGGATCCAGCCAATATTATTATATGTTATGAATAGCTTGAACAGGCAGTCTTTTTGTATGACTCACTTAGTTAAAAGGCTATTACACAAGAGTAAAAAAAAAAAAAAAAGGAAAGATCAAGGTTGTTTTCACAAAACCACAAGATCATTGTCTGGTTGGGAGGGTAAGGATTAATATGAACAGGACACTATAGAATAATAAGAAATAGACCCGAGTGTGCCCTCACTGCCTCTTTGTTTACTGTTACTGGGCTGATCCGAAGCCACTCTCACGCCACCCTGTCCTCGTCTGCCAAACACACAGCAAGGCGCCTTGCTTCACACACCAGGCTTACAACCAGCTCTAGGGGTTTTCATGAAAATGTGTCATCTCTGTGGCTCTTTTTGTTTTTGTTGTCCTTAATATTGCTGGCGGGACTTGCTGGAGACTCCAAAGCCACAGCTGCACGTTACACTCACGCACAAGGTATCGGGTTACAACATGTTTATCTAGTCCAGCTACTTCTTCATTTTCTTTTTTCCCCTGACGTGTTGCAACTAATGAGCTAGGATGTTCTGGTAACCGTTGTGCTGCATGTGGTTTCATAAATCATTTCTCCAATGCAGGTTCACTTGGGATAAAAAAATAAAAAAAACTATTGAAAAACTCCCCAAGACATGCTGGTTTCAGGGTGTTAGAGAAAGCAACCTTTACTTTGATGGCAAGAAGTGACTGGTTCAAATCCAACCAAGGGGCAAGATGCTCTCCTCTACCAATGCAGGGCCACATACTGCTAACACACTTGAGTCTGTTCAATTGACTGAAACAGTGGCAGACAGAAATAATGCCACTGAGATCATTAACATTTGTGTATCAAGGATTTGAAAATAACATGTGTGTTATCAAACAGTGCATTACTGTCTATAGAAATACATAAATATGTCAGCAGGGAGGGTCTTATTTCAAGGTTTATAGAATGAGACTGAACAGACTAAATGGTGTAATTTAAATGGACAGGAGCTTTGTGACTTCACCGCTTCCATACTTTTTTGGCCCTTGTCATGACTGAGGCTATCTTGTGACATAGTAACACTAATATGATTGGTTGTCGGTGGGCACAAGTGATCGTTAACACATCTGTCTAGAACATATAAACACATGCATGTGGTTGATTGGCCACATCTATGCTTCACAAACCTTTGCTTGCTTGAACAGCTTTAAAAAAAAATCAACAAAGGGAGGACGGTAGATAATTTTCTGTCAATATATTGAGATGTGTGGATTTGCATTTGATGTGCATGGAAACTGAATTACTGTTTATCCCTACCCTCGTCTAGTCTCTGTGTTTTATGCCAGGGTCAGAGAACAACGTCTCACTGTTAATGAGTCATTTCCAATATGGGCTTTAGTCCCTAGGTCTAGTCCAACATGAATCTTTACTACCAGTATTTGAGACCTATTGGATGAAGTCATCTCAATGTTGACCACATTACTTTACAATCATAACCTACTTTTAACTAGGCTAATTCCTTAATTAAGGGATATGAAATGACAAAACAGATTTACTGGTAATCTTCACCAAACCACTAATGTTCAGGTGCATCACGTTGGGTTCGACCACACCATCTGGTAAAACAACAAGCTTAAAGGTGTTCAGTCCCACATAGGATAATGGAAAAACAGGACATGAACACTGTTGATGGGTGGTGTACTGGAAAGAGCAGCTCCTAATGGACAGGGCATTATATCACAATCAACACACAACTAGCAGTGCTGCAATATCATTGTAAAGTGCTACAAACATTTTTGTGGAATAGGCTCAGTACCAGATTCCTTTATGCAAGTTCCTCTGGAAGTTGTACTGCCCCACCGTTAGCACTGGGAGCTTTTAAAGCACTGTACACAGGGCAACCCTGGGGAAATTCTGTTTAACAAAGAAAATACTGGTATATCAAAAGCTAGGAATTCCTAACACTATATTATAAGTTAATTCTTCAGTCTGGCTTGTGTTACTGGGACTCAGACAAACGTCTTATTGATGATAACGTCCAAACACTGGCACTCTCATTTATATCACTCAGGTCTGGACAGTATCAGGCAGAGAGATTTAAAAAAGTGCATTAGACATAAGTGCTTTAATTACTGTGAAATATAAAGGTCATCACATGTCTGTTGCGAAAACTGAAAGTTTACAAATACAGGTTTAATGTCAAACTGAAGTTAGTTCTTAGCCAAGATCAACATCACAACTGGCTCTAATGGCCACTGTTTGTCCCATGTGGACAATGGCGGTTCTAGGATGCCCCTCCCTCCCCCGAGAGCAGTTTACTTGGCTAGCATAAAGGGAAGCCTGCTACTGTGTCGGCTTCCTTTTGTGTGCGCAATTTCAACCGTCTCTGATTTGCCCTGAGAAGTACGAGTGTTACAGTAATAAGAGCAGGAGTAGAACTTGCCCATACCATTAGAGTGTAATCCCTGTGGAACTGGTCTCCTATCTGCTGGAGTTTCTGCCCAATCCGAGCCTCGGCACTTAGCACTGGCTGCTCACCTCCCTGGTTCCTCTCCTCCACAAGCTCGTCCTCTACGGCATCCCGATTCTGCTCAAAATCCGCTGGGAAGTGCAATCGGTAGCCTGCATTACCTGCAAAGCAGCACATCAAGAAGAGGCTTGCGTCATCATAAAACCAAAAAGGAACCAATATTAGTTAGGCCGTGGGTTTGCGGGTTCTCTGCTCAGGATATGCAGATACTTCAAACACAATTCTGTAGACTTCCTGCTGCTTCTTGGTACCTAATCACTTCATGTGTTGTACTAGTATGTCAGTTTCACTTCAATGGTCTAGCTGTAATCACACCATGAAATGGTGTAATTAGTACCAACTGTACCTAAATATACAAAATCTTAACACAAAGAAAACAAAGAACTACAATACATTGAGCAGAATAGATACACTTTTAATGTGTTGTGGATGTTAAAGGATTTAAAGCCTGGTTAGCACGCCTTTAAATGGGAAAACATCAGCATCTATCTCCTCTTGTTTAAAATAGTAGACAGCAGAAAGAGTCAGAACCTACTGATCCCTTTTCTTAGCAGTTTAAGGCATACGTAATAGAGTTAAACAGCTGGACACAGAACTTCCCTTTTTAAAGTTTATCATAGTAAAAGCATAGCAAAATGTAATAGGAAAGCATTGTAAAGCCCAGAGTGGTACGGTAAAGCATACATAAGCATGGTAAATGATGGTAAACATGGTAAAATATAACATATTATGCATCCAGATTTACCAACATTACATTAGCCCCCCTGCTGAGCACAAACACTGTGACTGAAGCAAGTGTAGCTGAACTTCCTCCACCATCCGACACTCTTTTTGGCATTATATTTTTGGCCTGCTTTATGAACAATGGTTAAGCAGTGTGTAAGTACGTGAACGGACATTTAGCAGAGGATATTAAGTGCAATAGGAAATCTTGAACTTGCATAACAGACTACAAGCAGACTGGCTAATAGAGCAGACAATAGAGATATAGATCAGCAGACACAAAGACTGAAGTCTGCAGGCCTGAGATGAATAGTCGACTATTGTAAAAGAAAGTTGGTCAAGTGCAACAAAGTTGGTCGAGTGACACAACTAAATCTAAGAAACTGGTAACTAGCATAAAAACACCTGACACTTTGTGCTGATCTCTACGTATCTTGCTGAGAAACTACTACCACTTAACCAGAGAGTTGCACATCCACCCTGGTAGACAGTTCAAACAAGACGTAACCCTAGGAAAAAAAAGTTGTTACATAATCTCTCAGTCTATATCCAGCCTGGTACTAAATCAGACACTGGTTCCTGTCCCTGTGTCTCTTGCTTTGTGGAAAGGCCTTGATATCTTGGCAAACTAACGTGGAACAAAAATGATATCCTTTTAATATATGCATGAATCTGATGGATCCATACAGTAAAACTGTTGATATTCATCTTATGACAATCTGACTATTTGCATACTTTCCTTTCCAGGGTGATACTGACGGGCAGGTGATTGAAAGTTTCTGTTCCTTCATTCTGGTCATCTGAAGGACAGGGATTGAAATGATAGGCTTTCTTCTACATTTGTATTTGCAAATTAAATACACCATTGTACAAAGATATTACAACTCCATGTAGAATTACCAACCTGTAAATGTGCTAAGCTTATCCTTACCATAGAAAAGTCTCAGAGGCTCTTCTTGAACACTGCAGGGTAGCATGATGTCTCTGTTTGCCATGACGGGGCTTGTCGTCTGGGTCTCCTTGTTCTCGTACCTGATCTCCCTGAACCTGGTGCCCCTGCAGTATGAGAAATGGAGTGGTGCTTTGAGTGGAGAGCAGCTACAGTGACAGCGCACGGAAACTATGGTCTTCTCGGGACCTCCAGCCTCGGCATCGTCTGGATGAAAGACGTCGTCATCAACTTCATCCAGATCAGAATCCATAGGTTATTTTAATGATAATCTCCCTGGAAACAGAAACATGTTTAAATTAGTTGTAATCCTATACTACAGGCTTGGTGGTCAGGTCATTCAAGAAAAGGGCTTGATACCAGGAGGTTCCCGGTTCAAATCCCAGCTCAGCCACTGACACGCTCTGCAAGACCCTGAACAGGTCACTTAACCTCCTTGTGCTCCATCCTTCGGATGAGACGTAAAACCAAGTTCTTATTGTAAGTTGTTGCTGATGCATAGTTCACCCCTAGTCTCTGGAAGTTGTTTTGGATAAAAGCGTCTGCTAAATGACTAATTAATATACTTCGTGAATTTCCTGGGGATTGTATTTACAATGCAACTCCTTTAAACATGCACTGAAAGTATTCTTCCATTCATTTTTTTTTACAGTATATGACATTTTTCTCTTCACATGCTACATACGGTTAAGATGTTTGGTTAATCTTCCCCTTCCCCTGCTCCTTGTGCTAAACCCTATTTTCACTTTCCCCCACAGGGACACATTTGGCATGCAGGGTTTATATAGTTATGAAAATATGAAGTCACTATCATATATAGATTGTAAGATATGAGGCATTGACACCGTGGCTGCGGCAGCTTTATAGGACAACAAACTGTCATTTTCCTTACTGTACCCACACTCAGCTTGACCCAGAGAATCATAGAATACAGCTGTGTACTGAGTATGAAGCGAATATCTCAATGCAATAAGTCTTGTAATGTCTGGAAAGGTCATCTTAGGTCAAAGGTCAAAGGAATAGGTTATGTTAGATTTTGCCCTAGGTTGCTAACCCATAATATGAATATGAAAATGAAAAGTTGCACTGGTTTATGAGATAAAACAGTTGTATTTGCTTGATTTTAAAGTACTGTGTAAACCTGGTTTACACTGCAAATGTAACTTACTCACTTACAGATGTCCTGGTTGTTTAAAACAGCATATTCTCCCCTCAGTTTCATTAAAAGAAAATGCAAACAAAACAAAACAAAAAACATCTCAGTAGGTCAAGAAGTGTTTTATATTTCCACAGGAAGACATGCAAATCAGGAGTGAAGAAACATAAACCAAATCTGAATATTAGAAGGTCACTCTACCGTGTGAATGACCAACACAATGAACAAGCATCCTGTGTAGCTCATCAACAAAAATGATCTCATAGCAGTTTCTAAACCGTTTCCAGCGCACTGAAAACAAATAATGACGTCTAAATAGCCTGCTATTAGCATGTATGCAAACTGCAGTTATCTCTGTGCAATTTTTATAAGGCAAAACCACATATCAGTTGTGCACCTGCCAAATGTAAAGGTTATGCACTGTTCTGGACCTGGTACTTCCCCAAAATAATACCTTGTTCATATAGTCACACTCGGTTTACATTTGCACGCTAGACCAAAATGTTTTGGAAGGATACCAGCAAAGTCTGTTCTCCACAGTGGCCAACAGAGTTATGCCTTTTAAAATTGTTCCTTTTGAAACATAAAGCGCAGCCTTGTATAGGGAAGCACCTGCCAACTGAGCACCACCTATCATCCCAATACCAAAGTCTGCAGTCCTGCCCCTTATGACTGCAACTGACTTGCAATGGGGTTATATTACAGCAAACCTGCCAGAGGAGGCCGTTGGCATTATAAACTCGATTTTTCTACTCAATGGTAATTATTTTTATGTAAATGTGGCATTAGTGAAGGCAGCAGAAATCTGACAACACATCAGTAGAAAGCAAATGAACCCCTTATAGAGCTCAACGGTACCAGTTCTTAAGTTTACAAGGATACAACAGTGCATCAGCCAACAGAAATCCTCAATGGTCAATAATTTAAATGACACCCCCACCTCTGCCCAAAAAAACAGACCCAAGCACTTGGTTGGTTTAAGTGGGCCCTGGGCCTTACAGGGGCAAAGCATCTATGTATCTCACCAAGTAATTTCAGCAGGATTACAATTGACAGAAGGAAAATCCCTGTGGTATAGCTTCACATTCCATGATCTTACAATGAGTTATATTTGGTTCAAGTAGCCTACTTGTGTGCGAGGTGAGTTGTCTCGCTGTGTGTTTACAAGGAAGATACATCAAACTACTTCACACAGAGAACACAAAAATCCTGCCAAACACTTACAGTACTTTTACCAGTCCAAGAAGTGATAAAGAAAGGAATCAAGCAGATATTGTTGACTCTAATTACGGTTTACTGATGTTCACCCTGTTTAAAGTCTACACCTGTATTACACCACCTACACAGAAGCCTTTCCTTTCCTTTCTGAGAATCTTTTCAATGGCCAGAGCACAGCTGTACCACAATAATTATAGCTTGAGCCCCCCACTCACAAAAGAGGCAAAACATGTCTATTTTCAATTCTGTGTTTGCATGAACCCACGATGTACCCCTCAAGCAAAGTAACTGGTTCTGGAACAGGCACTCATAATGCCACTGTCTTTATTGTTATTATTTATTTCTTAGCAGACACCCTTATCCAGGGCAACTTACAATTGTTACAAGATATCACGTTATTTTTACATACAATTACATTATTTTTTACACATTATTTTTACATACAATTACCCATTTATACAGTTGGGTTTTTATAGGAGCAATCTAGGTAAAGTACCTTGCTCAAGAATACAGCAGTATTGTCCCCCATCTGGGATTGAACCCACGACCCTCCGGTCAAGAGTCCAAGCCCTAACCACTACTCCACACTGCTGCCCTTCTTAGCACAGACTGAGACCAGGCCTCACATCACAAGCTGTTTTTTATTTAACCTCACAGTTTTGGTAATAAACCCACAAAGCACAAATGCATTAAACTGCACAGACCAGTGCAATGGTAATCTAATTAGAATGGACCTATTATCCTAAATACCTAAGCTCAACTCCGGGTATATTAGTGTAGTCAATATTCCTTGGTCATAAGGCTGCCCGCTTCTCAATGGACTAACGTAATATGCTAGTTACATCACAACTGATAGATACTGTGTTTAGTTTCCATATCTGCCCCAAAGCAATGACAGAACTGCGCCACTGAAAATTCCCCTCCCCTCTTTCTTGCTGTCATCATAATAAAAGACACAACAGAATAAATGCATACATAAGTGAACATTGAACTGAACTCAGCAGTAGGGGAAAACAATATTCCAATAGCAGCACATCAGCCAATAGAAAACTGTGTCTGGTTTTCTGCCCTTGCATCACATTTATATAACAAAGCTACACTGCAGCATACCAGTGATATATATATATATATATATATATATATATATATATATATATATATAGATATATATATATATATATAGATATATATATAGATATATAGATATATATATAGATATATATATATATATATATAGATATATATATATATATATATATATATATATATATATATATATATATGAAAAACAACAATATGCAACCATATTTTAACAACGTGCATTGGAAGAGGTGCATTGGTTGTGTTCTCGTTGCTAAAAATTGATCGGCTGTCTTCACTGTATTAAAAACACGAGGAAACGACAATGTGCAGCCCGAGGTTTTATAATTGTTAAGAAAAAAATGGGCGTCAGCTTAAATTCATATAGCTTTAGGACCCAGGGGGAGCCTCTACCGGACCTTGCTCTGTATTTAAATCACTCAACGCCGAGGAGATATTGCATCATTTTGTAAACATCAACTCTAACGGGGACGCCCAAAAGCAACTTTTTAAAAACCTTATAATTGAAGTTTTCCCACTTAGCTTGTACGCTGTGGATATCCATTGCCTAGCGTTTGGCTATTAAGAACTGTGTACGTTTATCGTTTTTTCCAAAACTGAACAGAACAAGTGACAACAAATGTACAGTCCTATTGGTATACGGTACTAAACATTTAACATATAATTTACACCGTGTTAAGCAGGTTTTTCTCTAGGCATATGACGAAAGCAACCTACATTTGGAGTTTGTATTTAATGTAATAATATAGCTTTATCTACGGTGTTATTACTTTTTCTAAAAAGTTAAAATCCAACATGACTAATATTCTCAAATTGGAGGTTTTTAATAAGTGAATATTATTTCTTAAACAAGATCGGACAATCACAATAATTGCTATAGTCAGTGTGTAGGCGACTGTGTTGAAACGCAGACATTGTTTCACACTAAACACTGAATAACACTTATTTGCCAACAGAGGGCGGTAGTTCTTTAGCTTCAAGTCTGGCAAATTGCAGAACACTCAGTTACAGTGTAACAAAACGCGCGAGACAAGCGACTGTTTCCTGCAATCTGCAGCCTCGCAGTGATCAGTAAACATCCCAGGGGTACGGTGGTTAGGGCAACAAAACTAACACAAAAAACCACGAACTGGATGCATTGCTTTGGAGATTTTTGCTGGAAAGCTGACAACGCACACAGCGTGTTACTTAATGAACCAAACGGTATTTTTATGTTTTAGCCTAACTGTATTTTATTTTATTGATACAAAATTGTGTACAGGTATTATGGCATTGTATATAAAATAATACGACAAACGACGAAAACTGATTGTCAAAGCTCAGTTTCTTGGAATGTGTTTGCATTTTCATCAGTCTGTAGGGGAACCTGCTGTATACAGAAAACTAGCGCTTCGTGAGAGTAACAAGTACTGCTACGAAACTTGCATATAATCACATTTACGATCGTTTTGTACATTTGTATAGATATTATTCAGGTATGTTACATTACTTAAAACATATAACCAAGCTGCTAAAAATAGACATGTTATGGCTAAGTTAATATTAAACATACATATTTAATAACTCACGTTACGCAAAACGGAAATTCGCATGATTTGATTTAAGGATCCCGTATTTCCATAAACTTCCCAGCTACAGTTACCCGAATCCGCTTGCAGAAAATCTTCGTGATGCGTAATATAGTTACAAATACTTAAATTACCAATCAGAATTGACAATCCCAAATTACCATATGTGTAATTTACGTAGAAAGCATTTCGTTTCGTGCTACGGTTGCATTTACGGTATGAACACTGTATGATGCAGAGTCAGACACACCGGTATGGATTATCAACATATGCAAAATCCTTCCCTTTGTCAACTTGTTTGTTCCCAGTATAGCACAAAAACCGGCAAAGGAACTGATTTAAAATCGTTCACCCAGTCAGTACCACCGCTTGCATGCAAGTGCTTGTCGTGACGCATCCCGGAAACCGCTAGCCAAAACAAACAGAAAACACACATCTTCTCGACACACTAGCTGTGCATACAAGACACGGATAACGGGAGAGTTACGTGGTTTGATTTAACCCAGATCACTGGCAAATGCGTGTCTTATGAATTACAGTAAACAATCCAACAAAATAAGCGTTACTATTGCGTTTGTTTCAATCATTTGTCAAAAATGACAATACTATAGCTGTAATATATATTTTTTCTTTTGTGAAAATCTATTTATTTAAGGTTAGGTTTATTGTGATAGATGTTATCCAAACACAACATATTTTACCATGTAAACTGAGGCATCAAATCATTTTTCTATGCAATGTGCATGCTTCAGCCGGTGTTAACCCACATCTGAAACATCTAGCATTTACAGAACGTATTCTGTACGTCATCCTGCCGGTGTTTTAAGTAGTCCCTTTACTAGTACAGATTACCTTTCAAAATCCGGAGTTCTATATGATGCTACCAGAACAATACAATAAAAAACCGCATACTAACACACAATATAAATCATGTACAGAAGTTACTCACCGCCAGCTGATTAATGTGCGTTTGCAAGCAGTCGTATCTCTGCCTTGAAAGTGTTTCTGTCAGCCGAAAACAAAACCTTGCTCTTTATCCTTCCAAGACAATTTTCATACTGGCATGCTTTGCATTCAGCAACAAGCTGTTTTCACTTTCTACGACGTCATCGGCACGTACTCCGCCCCGAAACGTCACTCTAGGAAGATAAGCAGTATTCTTAAAGGTACACTTCAGCATTTGTAACCTGGGCTGCATTTATGTTACGACCATTGAAACTGCAATTTTAGGTTTTTTTTTTTGTTTGTTTTTTAAGTAACCATACATTATACAAAACACCAAATTGCTTGAAAATATAGATGCATTAACAGTGACGTCAATTAGATAATTGTTAATTACAGTGTGTAATAAATGGAAGTGCTTTTTTTTAGAATTGGACGTTAAACCGATGTCCCGTTTACTCGATGAACATTACAGACCTCATTGAGAAGCGTTATGAAGGAATTCTAGTCAAGCTCTGGCTTAGCTAAATCACCCTGTCCTGGCTTATTCTGACAAACAAACCCTTCCTCGAACTATATGGGTCATATACTGTTAATCAGAACATGTCATTTATTACCCGGTTAAATACAAAATGGGAGCAGTTTCAGGTTTTAGATTATGCTGTTTTTGCATGTACTTGCAAATACTGTTTTTACAATTTAAAACCGGCTTTTTTGTCATGATTTGCCAGTGTCTTGGTGTGTTTGAAAGTGTGTCAATATGCTGTATTGTCATTTATTTAAGAGTATGGCAACTTACAGAAACATCACTGCTGCAGAAACCACATTGCACATTTTTTTTTATCTATGTTCATAGAGCGTGTCTGCATTAATATTCGATCAAAACTCAAGATTGTAAAGAAACGGCAACGATTTTGCAACATATCCCATAAATACGCCATGTATGTTATCTGTATCTTTAAGAGAATGTTCATTTTCGCGAGTGCAGGGTCCAGTGTCATTTTAAACCAATCAGGGGATTTGTTTTGATCCCGCCTCTCCAGCGCGTATTCTGACACGTGGATGGGAAATTCCCCACAGAAGCTGATTTCCTATGAAAACTGAACTGTACAAGCGGTTAGTTTTACCGCTCTCTCTCTCTCTCTCTCTCTCTCTCTCTCTCTCTCTCTCTCTCTCTCTGCTTTTTTAGTCTCACATGTGTGAGTAGGCTTCCTGAGCGTCTGGCAAAAGAAAATATGTGATGCTGGTATTAAATGGCTTTTATCGGAATCAAAACTGAGCTCGCGGTACAACACACTTGATTTGTTTGAACAGTCATAGTCACATACCTTGTCTAGTCATAAAGTATGCAGATTTTACTACCAATATGATTTTTATTGGCACTAAAGCAACTGATTCCGCTGCTGCCAGTAGCTACACAAAACACACTCTAATACAACCACCCGTTTCTCGTCAGCCCTGATGTTAAACTACAGGCAGCAGCAGTGTTTTGAGGGCTTCTTACTGGCAGTAGAATTAGTACTGGTAACAGGAAACCTCAAAAAGACTGCTGCCCGTAGATTTTCCACTGGTTCTAATCACTCCGTTAACAGTAACATTTTTTAATGATGGAACTAACAAGTGATGAAGAACGTGTATACTGTAATGGGATGTTAAATTAGATTTGCTTTTACAACTCAGATAAAGAGGCTGCTGCACACATGTCTAATCTCCCCTTTATCCAATTATGTTCCAAAGATCCGAACACATTTTGCTAAATGTAACGTTGTAGCATCAGTTGTTCTCATTTTAAACATTCTTAAACTCATTGCCTAAGTACAGTGTTGATACAATACCCCAAAGAATTGGTGAATTTCCATCATTAACTTGAAGGGATTCAGCATTTTAAATCACAGCAATTTGTACTGACTTGAGCACTTAATAATTATTGAATAAACATTATAAAGATGTTACATATTTGTATATTTTATAAAGCATGTTCGCTGCTAATGTTTAAAAAAAAACCCAGAGAGACTGATTTTCAGTTTTATTTGTATAAAGAGACATATTTTGCATAGACATTTTACAAGGAGTGGGGTTTTTAGGACAGACTGTTATGTAACACAATTTTTGTTCCTGGGTAGTAAGTGTTATTTCCTAATTGCTTATGCCTCAAAAGTATAGAAAATGGCTATTATTCCCCATCAAACTTTGCTTTTGTGACCATGACAGTGATATTTTGAAATTTATCTATTTCCAATGAGAAAACGGACGAATTTGTGTCTTTTCGTTCACATAAAGTCAGAAAAAAACAACATATGAATCCAAATTAACATGTATTTATACTAAAGTAATACAAAAATGACTACAAAAGATTTAGAAGTGAGTAGTTTTTCGAGATTTACGATTATACTGTAAATCACTTTCACGAATCAGCCCCCAAATGTAGTCTCCCATCATGTTCTTGTTATACTGTCCTTGGTAGCGGCGTTCAAAGTCCAGTATATCCTGGTGGAGGTGCTCGCCTTGCTCCTCCGAGTATGCTCCCATGTTCTCCTTGAATTTATCAAGATGAGCATCAAGGATATGGACTTTGAGGGACATCCTACAGCCCATTGTGCCGTAGTTCTTCACCAGAGTCTCAACCAGCTCCACGTAGTTTTCGGCCTTGTGATTGCCCAGGAAGCCCCGAACCACTGCGACAAAGCTGTTCCAAGCCGCTTTCTCCTTACTAGTGAGCTTCTTGGGGAATTCATTGCACTCCAGGATCTTCTTTATCTGTGGTCCGACGAAGACACCGGCTTTGATCTTTGCCTCAGACAGCTTAGGGAAGAAGTCTTGAAGGTACTTGAAGACTGCCGACTCCTTATCTAGAGCTCTGACAAATTGTTTCATAAGGCCCAATTTGATGTGCAGTGGTGGCATCAGCACCTTCCGGGGGTCCACCAGTGGCTCCCACTTGACGTTGTTCCTCCCCACAGAGAACTCGGTCCGCTGTGGCCAGTCCCGCCTGTGGTAGTGCGCCTTGGTGTCCCTGCTGTCCCAAAGGCAAAGATAGCAGGGAAACTTGGTAAAACCGCCTTGGAGACCCATCTAGAATGCCACCATTTTGAAGTCTCCTATGACCTTGATGCCATCTCAGAAAAATGCAGATATGTATCCACTTAGGCAGCTGGAACTAAACTGAACTGGTGGGCTTAAGGCCCCTGTATTTATACTACTATTTATATTACTGGAAAGTTCTAGAAGTTACTCCAAGTTTACTCAGCACTGAATCTATCTGGAATGTTCTGGAAAATAGGTAAATTTCAAAATATCAATGTCCTGGTCACAAAAGCAAAGTTTGTGGGGAATAATAGCCATTTTCTATACTTTTGAGGCATAAGCAATTAGGAAATAACACTTACTACCCAGGAACCAAAAAAGACAAGAGGCTACATTCAAAACAAAGATATGGACAATTTGAAAAAAATGACCACACCAATGACAGAAGAATTTCAACAAACGTTTTTAAAAGAGCAAAGAAATTAAAATAGAAGAAAAACACTTACTGACACCAACCTCGTAATGTCAGTAAAAAAAAAAAAAAAATTAATAAATGGGGACGACTTTGTTTGAACCAATTTCTCTCCGAAGCATAGCAGCTAACTTGTGCAAACATAACTATGAATGCAGCATTCACAGTTTACACAAACACAATGAAACTCTCAGCCAAACAAAAAAACATCTTAAGAAAGAATTTAAGAAACATTGAATATATAAAATAATAATATGGATCAAATATATTAACACACAAAAGTTAGTTTTGAGCTGGCGAATTACAACTCAAAACCAACTCGAGACATTGTAGTGTAGTAATCACTCTCTCTCTCTCTCTCTCTCTCTCTCTCTCTCTCTCTCTCTCACTCTCTCTCTCAGTTTATAACATTCTTAATCTTTAAAATCGAATTGTGTATCTTCATACTTGGGGTTTTTATTTATAAACTGTTAAGATGAAATGTAGTGTCCTTACCTTTTAATGCGTCAATGTCATGCCCTGCAAGTAATTTGCTTAATGCGTAATCTTTTTGGGATTAGGTAAACATGCAAATTACAATACAAACAATTGCATATAGACACTCGGGCACAACGTTGCACCCTGTCGCTAGCATTTACTAGCCTTTGAATAGAAAAACAAGATGAAGGGAAAAGGGCATTTAAATGTAAAGTGCTATGTAAAATACTTGAATGCAACACATATTTTTAATAAAACCATCCTTGAATGTCAAAATCTGCTGTAGTGCCAATCCACTGTAAATATGGGATTTTAATTATTATTATTATTTATTTCTTAGCAGACGCCCTTATCCAGGGCGACTTACAATGGTTACAAGATATCACATTATTTTTACATACAATTACCCATTTATACAGTTGGGTTTGTACTGGAGCAATCTAGGTAAAGTACCTTGCTCAAGGGTACAGCAGCAGTGTCCCCACCGGGGATTGAACCCACGACCCTCCGGTCAAGAGTCCAGAGCCCTAACCACTACTCCACACTGCTGTCCATTAATAAGATGGTTAATAAACTGAGGGAAAACACCAGCATGTTTTTGTATTGCATCATTGTGTTCCCCATTGCTTGTTCTGTATCATACACTGTATGTTAGGCAGATTACCCTAAAAGACTAGTCCAGGCCTGGAACACAGGTTTTCATTGTTTATGATACATATACTCCACAATGATAAGCAACCGTATCAAATGCCATCAAATAGACAGACTTTCTTGTTAAATATTTTCAATTACATACATGTGTTTACACAAATACATCCACAAACTGTAAAATGAAAGCAGTCATCTTTGATCTTTTGATAGCGAAAAACAATGATTTCTTTGTGTGTGTCTTTAGTCATTCTAGTGGCAGTACTTTAGCACTTCTGAATTACACAAGGAGCATCTGAAAGTGATGACCAACGAACCTTGTTTTATACAAAGCAGCTTGTCTCATTGTCTCTCATATTAAAATTAATTATAAACAAGTTGGCTAATCACCTTCATCTTTAAGGTTTTGTTTCCAATACCCTTTTGAAACAGCTAATGAGTTGTCAGTCAAAGACCAGCCGAGGGCCAGAGAAATATTACATATAAACCCTATCCACGCGTCAGTCACAACACAGACTGCATTAAGAACCAGGGAAAGTTGGCTCATTTAATTACACGCCACTCTACGTTAAACTATGTTTGCAGGCCTCACATTCAGATCATCTTGCTTTAACAAAAACAGTTTACCGTCATTACTTGCACATCTTCACTTACTCACGTTTCAAGATTCTTAAATCCTGTTAGCTTTTACAGGGCATCTATCGTAGAACCACTGTATTTAGAACCTGGATGGCTGAGACAATCCACGATGTTTAACTCCCCAGACATAGTAATCAAACTGGTTCAAGTCTTGATTTTTGGGAGGCTATGCATCCTAGGTAATAAATTCTTGGGCAATAAAAGGTTATTTTGTACAGCTGACAAAAAGGTTGCCTCATCTGGTGAAAAAAATAATTTGGGCATATATGTAGTATTTTATTTAACCTTTTCTGGGAATTCTTATCATCCTGTCTTAATATATAAGGCCCACCATTTTGAAAATAAGCAGGCAGTATAAAATGAAATATTTTGAAGTCCCCAGCTCCTATTGTTTACAATGCTATGGATTTACTTGCAGTTTCCACCATCAATTAAATTAGACTATAACAGTCTTACATCAAAAACACGGTAGTACAAGGAAGGGCTGCCAAATTCAGCATCATCCAGCTGGAAAGTGCAGCACAATTGAGTGCCATGGTTTATACAAATTTGCTTTCAGGCCTACTGTTGTAAACAGAAGTGCTTAGTGATATTTTCTCAGAGATAAATAAATAGCCCTTCCCTATGCTTCTCAGTCATCGCAGGGAGAATTGCATCACAACTGATTTAATATAGACTAAACCGGTGTTTTATGAGAGACAGTGATACTAATGTAATAAAGCCTCACTACTGAAGTAAACATGCAATCTCTTGGGTTCTGATCCACCAAAATATATCTTAGCATGTTACCCAAGAAGGCCTGTATCAACTCCCTTGTCTTCCAATAGAGAATAATGAACACACAAACAAGGGTTGAACTTATACTGCAATGTTTCCTTTTAAATCCTAGAAAAGCTCTTTCCCCCTTGACTGATGTCACAGGTCTAACAGGCTATTGTGCTCAATCTTAGGCCAACCCAAGCAGTCTCCACTTGTGTCAACCAAAGCAACCCAGTAAATGAAAGCAACCGTCCTTTCTGATTGCAATCCAACGAACATCCAGGGCCGAACAAGATGTAGCTCAGTGAACAGCTGAAAACTAGTGCCCAAAAGGTGGGGAACTATCCCACGAACTACACTAAAATTAGTCACATAGTTTTAGAGGGGCTATGTAAAGAGTATTTAAAGTTTGTGTTGATTATTTAAATTAAGTTTTATATTCATGACATTATATAAACTGTTAAAGAAGCCAACAATAGTCTTAAATCAGTTTCATGAATAGCATACTATTTAAATAACCATAATATAATTATAAGTTTAAGCAAATTGGGCTCACAGTTTCTAAGTATTTAAGGTTCAAGCCACTATGTACAGTTGACTTTCTCTCTTGGTATAAAGGCCCTTCCACACAGGATTCGGTGTATCTGACGTGATCTTTTCATGCATGTCAGGCTTAATCTAACAATCAAGAGTCCCGCTGCTGCAGTTTTGTCCCAGCTCAAGAGGAAGACAGAAACGGGAATGTCTGTCAAACAATTTATGATCCAAATAACCTAACATGAAGAAATATATAATTGTACAAAATGATAGAAAATATCTGGCAATCTATTGCAACCGGTTAGTCTTTAACAACCTGTCTCCTGCACATTTTTGCTAGGAAAGACAACCAGGAAGTGTGCAGAAGAATACATTCCTATACTGTAAGAGACAGCTGTCCATACAAAACTCTTTACAAAAAACCTTTTGCTAAAAGGCACTTTGATATATCCTTTTGGTTTCCATTTTTATTTGAGCTGTATAGCAACAAGTATTAAATGTATTTAAAAAAAGGTATTAAAGAAAAAGGAATACAAGCCCGTGAGGGGGCATTGTAAACACAATGTGCTAGAGTGCAAAGCTGTGCTGTGTGTGCTGCTGCATGTGCAGTCATTCCATGCTCTTCAACAGCATGTGCAGTCATTCCATGCTCTTCAACAGCATGTGCAGTCATTCCATGCTCTTCAACAGCATGTGCAATCATTCCATGCTCTTCAACAGCATGTGCAGTCATTCCATGCTCTTCAACAGCATGTGCAGTCATTCCATGCTCTTCAACAGCATGTGCAGTCATTCCATGCTCTTCAACAGCATGTGCAGTCATTCCATGCTCTTCAACAGCATGTGCAGTCATTCCATGCTCTTCAACAGCATGTGCAGTCATTCCATGCTCTTCAACATGTGCAATCATTCCATGCTCTTTTGCACAGTGCTCTTGCTTTGAGAGTTGCTTGTTCACACATAAACTCTGCCTGTTACAAGAGTACACAGAACATGATTCCACTGGTATACATTTGCTCCGTTGCCCTGCATTTCGAGACACTGAGAGATGCCATTACTGGGGAACTATCCCACGAACTACACTAAAATTAGTCACATAGTTTTAGAGGGGCTATGTAAAGAGTATTTAAAGTTTGTGTTGATTATTTAAATTAAGTTTTATATTCATGACATTATATAAACTGTTAAAGAAGCCAACAATAGTCTTAAATCAGTTTCATGAATAGCATACTATTTAAATAACCATAATATAATTATAAGTTTAAGCAAATTGGGCTCACAGTTTCTAAGTATTTAAGGTTCAAGCCACTATGTACAGTTGACTTTCTCTCTTGGTATAAAGGCCCTTCCACACAGGATTCGGTGTATCTGACGTGATCTTTTCATGCATGTCAGGCTTAATCTAACAATCAAGAGTCCCGCTGCTGCAGTTTTGTCCCAGCTCAAGAGGAAGACAGAAACGGGAATGTCTGTCAAACAATTTATGATCCAAATAACCTAACATGAAGAAATATATAATTGTACAAAATGATAGAAAATATCTGGCAATCTATTGCAACCGGTTAGTCTTTAACAACCTGTCTCCTGCACATTTTTGCTAGGAAAGACAACCAGGAAGTGTGCAGAAGAATACATTCCTATACTGTAAGAGACAGCTGTCCATACAAAACTCTTTACAAAAAACCTTTTGCTAAAAGGCACTTTGATATATCCTTTTGGTTTCCATTTTTATTTGAGCTGTATAGCAACAAGTATTAAATGTATTTAAAAAAAGGTATTAAAGAAAAAGGAATACAAGCCCGTGAGGGGGCATTGTAAACACAATGTGCTAGAGTGCAAAGCTGTGCTGTGTGTGCTGCTGCATGTGCAGTCATTCCATGCTCTTCAACAGCATGTGCAGTCATTCCATGCTCTTCAACAGCATGTGCAGTCATTCCATGCTCTTCAACAGCATGTGCAATCATTCCATGCTCTTCAACAGCATGTGCAGTCATTCCATGCTCTTCAACAGCATGTGCAGTCATTCCATGCTCTTCAACAGCATGTGCAGTCATTCCATGCTCTTCAACAGCATGTGCAGTCATTCCATGCTCTTCAACAGCATGTGCAGTCATTCCATGCTCTTCAACAGCATGTGCAGTCATTCCATGCTCTTCAACATGTGCAATCATTCCATGCTCTTTTGCACAGTGCTCTTGCTTTGAGAGTTGCTTGTTCACACATAAACTCTGCCTGTTACAAGAGTACACAGAACATGATTCCACTGGTATACATTTGCTCCGTTGCCCTGCATTTCGAGACACTGAGAGATGCCATTACTGTCAGCATGTTAGGCTCATACTGAAACATTAACAGCCAGATCAAATGCATGCGAGACCACAACAGAAATACACCATACCAGGCAGCAAAAGGAGGAGGGAAACATGAAAAGGCTTCCTTCCTTTCCAAATACTTTGAACTTTTCCTTTAATGTCTGGTACAAACAAAAACACAGCGCAAATGGAGAGATTACTACCATATACACCTACAAAATGGACCAATTAGCTGCTTTCTAACCACACATTACCGGAAACTTTCTTCATTTAAAAAAAAAAAACAGGTATAAGAAATGAAAACAAGTGCTGTAAGGTGTGATGTATAATTACATGTGACTTTCCTCCACCTGCGCTTTTGTAACATATGTTGTTACAAAAAGTGGCTCTTTGAAATAACAGGTGATTGCAGATTGTAAGTTGGCAAACAACACCTGTAATATTAGTATTGACTTGATACCTACTTTTCCCTTCAATGAAAAGTGAAGCGAGACTCTGCTGTGATTATAATCCTATCCTTCTGTTTCAAGCTGTTTTGCATCACAGAAGCCTAAGATCCAACAAGACTTTTTACGAATGTGAAATTGCAATAATTGAATAATTCAATTTATCCCCATTCATCAATGCCATGCCAGTTGACAGTCCCTTCATATGTACAACAGTCCTTCTGTCACCCACACTAAGTTTCACTTAATCTTCTGGCAGCATTTCCACAAATAGTAACGGAAAGATATTTTGTAATGCAATATACCAGTTTCTTTAAAGTTTGAGAATCACTGAAATGTGAACTTTTAAAAGTGCCCCAGACCTGTATAATTTAAAATAAAATGTTGCTTTTTTCACCGTAACATTCCTTTATTTCGTCCTAGTAAAGGTAATTAGACCTGAATACCTAATAATCTATTCTGCGTGGGATAAAGTCTGATATACACAGCCTTGGCGCTTGTCTACCCAATTGGATTTGGTATCACTCCAGTGGGGGGCATGTTCGCCTGGCATTATGGGTCTCCTGATTACTCTGGAAGGTCAAACGAATGCTCTAGTTTACATAAGCATTGCTGATCAAGTCCACCCAACAAAGCTGCACTTGAAAATGGCTGCAACTTTCAAGACAATAATACACCCATCCACCACACCGGGATTGTGTATGAACGGGTTGAGGAGAGTGGCAGACTTCAGGCCTCTTCCATGGCCTTTACATTCCCCAGATCTCAATCCAATGATGTTTGGGATGAGCTTGAACGAGCCTTTCATCATAATGATCTTCTGCCTGCCTGCCTGTACCAATTGTGTGTAATATTAATGACTGAATGGATTAACATCTCTCGAGCCACTCTCCAGCACCTCGAGGAGTCTGTGCCATGTCATGGCAAGGCTGTGACAAGGGCAGGCTGTGGTCCAACCTGATATCAGGTACAGGTCCTAATAAAGTGGTCTGTTTCATGCAAAATATATATTTTTAAACTTTCATTTTCATTAGGGATTGATCGATAAAGCAATGCTTTTCACAATATACACGAGGGCTTAACAGTAGTGTCGTGGTACATCAGTCAATAAAAAAAAAGTATTGCTTTTTAATTAGGATACTAGCACAAAAAGATAAGGGGAAATTGACCCTTTATGAATATTGTACCCTGCCATGGCTAGTAAGCTGTAATTTAGTGTATAAAGCGAAATCAATTGCTTTTTTTGATTTCACAATTAGATGAAATGGGATTTTATGCAGTTTAAAATAGATTTTCAAGGAATCATTTCCAACTGCTTTTACTGGGAATACATTCTTTCGGAGGCTTTAGAGTTTTAAATAAGACAAAAAATGTCTGAAAAACTACCAGAACTGTTCTGTGCATTTAAAAATGCACTGACTGGCATATGTTCAAGTGTAAACAGGTGTCTTTTTGATTTAGGACACTGTAGTATATTTCTGGTCACAATACATCGTACATGCCTGCATGCTCGATCCATCCAGAAATGTGGTTCCAGTGGTATAGTTTTTGTCAGAAGCTGCCGTTTGAGAAGCCCCTAAGAAATTGGTGTTATCAACATCCTGAGCAATATTTTCAAATATTCTTAAAAATGTTTAAGAACACGTGAAATGGACAACACACAGCTTAATTGAGGTTTCAAATGTGTTGAGGTTGTTGAGGAGCTTTACTGGGAACTAAAATGCACGCATAGAGCAGCAGTCTGGTATCTAAGATACTATTGTGCTAGTTGAATGAGCATTCTGTAGCCTGTATCAATCATTCTTCACTCACTGTGGTGCAATCATCACAACTCATCTTTTGCAATGTACATTATGTACATATATTGAGGAGCATTAGTAATTTCTAGCCAGAGGCAACAGAAATCTGTCACCACATAGCTGGGCTTTCTCAGAAATAGTAAACGCCATTGGCAATTAGAAGAAAAATAAAAAGAGAAAAACAACTAGTGTGCTTCATTACTGAGCTACTCAAGAGTATAAATACTCCACATACAGATAAAATACTCCACATACAGATAGCATCTACAACGATCTTAGTAAATAGTATTATTACATATTTTGTATCTGGCATTTTCAAGGTTGTGTAATCACTTAACAACATGTTGTAGGGCACATTGCCTTCATTAACAATACAGACATTAAGTAATCCAAATAATTAGATTAAACAGCAGAATCAGAGGCACTCTGGTTAGTCTCCTGACTAAAGGTTTCCTTGATCAAGGTAATTTAATCAGGAACTGTACACCTTCACTTCAAAGGAAGACTGAACATTGATATGGGCTTGACCATCAGAACCAAAAGGACAGAACTTGCTTTGTGTAGGAAAATCACATGTACAGTATAGTCGAGACGATGCAATAGAAATCTTGTCATCATAAACGTCTGTAAGGCATGTTCTTGTTGCACCACGTTTTTGAAACAGTGCCAAGCTGTTTAGTTGCACCATGTCTTCAAGCTGTCAGTACTAAGAAGAACCTAGAATTGTTGCTTAAACAAGTTCTTACTGGTTTTATCTAATACTAGCTACACAACGGAAACTTCACGCAAGTTTTACATATGCTTAACCCTTAATAAAGCTACCAAAAAGCCATACTATAGAGAGCAAATCCCTGTGTGCATGTGATTAGGCGTTGCTGCTAAAGTTAAATTTCTAACCTCTGCTATTTTCACTGCACCCCTTATCGTTGAATGCTACCCTGCCCACCACATTTCAGTATGTATGCTAAAATCCTAACCTGGCTGCAGCTGCGTTATTATGGGTGGTATGGCATTTCCTGACTTTTGTGCTAAACCTGCAGCATTCAAGTTAATTGAGTTTCCTGACTTGTGGTTTCAAGATTAAACCATAAACCACTTTTAACAAAGTTTTTTTTTAAATGAATAGTGTATAGTGTTACTTTTGTAGGAGGAAAAAAATAAATTTCTAAACACATTTTTGACACAATATGAAAATGTACAAAAAAATTTGTGGGCATGTATAATAAATAGGTGAATATGAACATACAGGAAGGTCTGGTCACACCTGGGGACTGTATGGTGCCCTCACAATGTACGCTAAGCATCTGTACTGTATATCTCAGTATGGGTCTACATGCTCTAGATTTTATAAAGAGGACTAAGAATATATCTCCTCACTTATTGGCAATATTTACTGTATATTTGACCCCCCCCCCCCCCCCGCAGTGTTTACAACACATTACTTTACCTTTGCTCTATCCTGTGCTATTCACATCGCAGCAATTTTAACATATTACTGATTGTTTTGATATACTTATTCACAAATCAAACAGAGAATAAACTAAAGATTTTTTTTTTCAACTTTTACTCTGGAATGTTCATCAGGAGAAAGAGATTTTTTTTCTTCTTCTAAACATCTCAGTGTATGCAGTTCATGTTCCCGCCTGCATCAATGTGTGATTCATATCATCTTGATAGAAGCAGGTGTCAGAGGAGGGAACAAGTGGGTTCGATAGCTAGATTTTCAAAGAATATTTTGAACTGCAGTCTGACCAAACCATAAAAAAATATATCTCTGTAAAATGTAAAATGTGCCTGAGAAGTAATTATTTGTAACTGTAACTAGTTACTTTTAAAAAAAAGTAATAAGCTACTTTAATTAGTTAGTTTTGTTCAAGTAACTTGTAATTTTAACAGATTCCTTTTTAAATGTAATCTCCCCAACACTGACTGTAGGTCACATGTTCTGATTGCACCTAGGCTATTAGAGTGAGTTTGAATGACAGCACTGATTAGTACAAGAAAACAGCAGCAGCAGCTTTCCACTGATAGGTCTATAAAAAGCTTGTCTTCAGCTTAAAATCTGTCAATTCCAAACCAACCTCCAGGTGGCAGATGACAACTTTCAACTGTATTCTGCCTCCTCGGCTGTTGCTTTCTCACTGATTTTGAGGTGCTGGTGCAATTTGAATCTACTAAAAATGAAAAGTGCACACTTACTTGTAATCTAAAATAGGTCTTTGTAGTCATTTTAGAGTAATATTTAGTATTACAAAATACAAAATGTACAATGTACACATTACACTTTCTTTATCTTCAATTTAAAGAGCCAGTATCATAGTTTAACCTTCACAGTATTGTATGTGTATTCTTTTTCAATTCTGAACAATTGCACCTTACCGGAAACATTTTCTGTGCTGTGTTTTGACTTTCTTTTGTTTTCACATTTGCTAAAGTACAGCTGGAACAATGCTGATTTGTTATCAGAAGTAGCTGCTAGAGCCAGCCTGCATCTGCAAACTAAAGACTGCAGGAATCCAGATTTATCTGCTTTCCTCAATAGAAGCACCTGTCATTCAAATACTGCCATTTTGTCAGTGGAGAGAAATAACATTTGGTTTTGAATATTCCTAAAAATAGTGACAATATCATTTCTATGAATCACGTTTGTTATAAACATGTGCAAATTATTTAGCGTTGCAGCAGGCATTTTACAAAAATGATGTTTTAATGGTGTCTAAAATACTATAACAAACATGGCTAAAACTTCTAGGCTATTGTGTTTCATTCACTAGTTGCATTCCAAATAATAAGTGCATCCACTGACTTTTATCAGGTGTACCATACTGCTACCTGACTGGAAAGAATGACAATGCTAATTCCAGGACTGTAGCCGAAGATGTAAACACAGCAACCAAGCTTTGGAATAGATCGGAGTTGCCCTAAGCTGTTCATAATTTCAATAAAGTACTTTCAAGTGACTGGAAACAACACAGCACCAACACACCTCACAGGTTTTGTTATACTGTGACTTGTAGAGACGTGATTTTGTTTTTATGATTCTTTTGTTGCTGTTACACTTCCTTTATTCTCAACCTACAATTTGGAAAGAAGAAAAGGTAACCTAATACCGAAGGGTATTCATCAAAGCGGTCACAATAAACCGGTTTGATTGTTACATTTACATTGCATAGCACGTATCTATGATATCCCACTGTTGCACTGCAGTAATTTACAATACAGACACGAAGTAATCAAGCATTGCAGGGAGAACTAGTCAAATACAGAGGCTAGTCTGTGAACCCCAGTGAAAACAGGAAAACTATTCAGAACTGAAACTTACATTCGAAATACTTCAATCACATCAACGGCAGCATTTAAATCCACCGTGTGAATGCTGCAATGGAAACTGCAAAAAGTGAGCAAATCTTAAGATAAATAAAATTGATAAACTTGAGCACACAATTATATTCACTAATCTAATATGTATATAATAGCAAGTTGATGCACAATTCTAAGAAAGAGAAAGTTACTTGTGTAGTGGAAGAGGCATGTCCTGAGATCTGTCATCCATTTTGGCAATAAATCAGTCTGGAGACCTGAGGCAGAGTCTGTTGTTGAGCTCAGCCCAGGTCTACTATTGATGCAATGCCATCCACTTGATTAGAAACAAAGTTTTCCAAAGTGGATGCAGTTTACCAACCCAGCATTCCCCCGTCAAAAGCTAGCGCTTTCTAATATGTGAGGTGTTTAACCACCCTTGCAGAAAAGATAAAAATATAATTAGGATAACATTAGCAATCGCTCAAATCTAGCAGAATCCTAGAGACCACACTGGTGAACCATTGCATCACAATGCACAAGTATTGCACAATGTTCCCTGGTATGGAAGCCCACTGGTCCTGATACTGGCACCAAGATAGTGAAATTACAAGCTCATGTGTATTCCATTGTCATATCATTGGTATGCCAAAATATGAAGAGGATTCTAGAACACTTTTACAAATGCATCATATGCAGTTGTGCTAGAATTGTCCCTAAGTACTGAACCATGGCATTGCCATTGTAGTATGACTTAACTGCCACTGAAGATATTTTGTTAAGGGAAGCTAGTTCACTGCTTTCTTTTTGGGACTGATTAGGCCCAAGTTTAAAATGGACATTTATTTTACTTTATACAAAAGCCATACTAAAAGCATTATATTTAGCAAGAATAGCAAGTAGTTTGGTCAATCACTGTCGTATTTAACAATGACTAGTGTTTGCTATGAAAGAGAGTGTAGCTATTCAAAGGCAGCATTTGTAATAAGCATATTAGAAATATTTTTTATGGTTCATATTTATATTAAAATAATTCCTAAACTATAGTTAATAGAATAACATAAATGACCAGATGTTTTGGCTCTATTCCTGAAAACGGTATCACTAATATGTAAATGGATGAAGTTAGAAGAGCAACACAAGGGCAAACCACTAACTAGAAATATAAAACAGCGCTGGTTTTAAAATAGAACATTTAGAGCCTGCTGTTTCTAAGGTAAGTGCAGACCAGAAGGCACCTTTTGTTCAAAACAAATTGCTTACGGTAGATGCCAGTATGGATGGTAACAGTGTAGCAATTGGTTAGTGTTTCACTGGAGAAAAGCCCACAAGAAGGATGCAGGACTCTGGGAGATGCCTCCATCACTTTGTTGCATCAGAAACCCTTATAAAGAAACATAACACACACACACACGGATGCACAATCATATGCTCCATTTACCAAGGCATTCTGACTCCACTAATACAACATCTTCAGTGAGTCCTGCCTAGAAACTGTGGGGGAATTCCATAATTGTGACTGGATTAGCTCCCTAGCAACCATGCAGCCAGTCGTCCTATCACCAAGGCACACTAACCCAATAAGAGGCAGTTCAAACACATGGGCATACTGACCTGGCAACAGTCAGGGAAAAAAAAGCCATCAGCTGAACCAGACATCCAGCAATATCACATTGTAAGCGCTGCCTGCCTGTGATTGGTTCATTTATTTGTTAACTTGTGCGTGTTTGTTTACTTGCTAGCGTATCCATTCATCCATTCATTTAGATTTTTCAGCTCTCTTATCAAACTGTAGCCCACTGAACCTAGAAAGGCACATATCCCCTGAGGTCCAACAGACAGAGTCAACAAACCAGGATTGGTTCAAAATGAACAAGAGCAGACAGAGGATTCCTAGTAACAAGACAACTCTTTCATCACACTACCCATTTAAAAAACGCATTGCAGAACTGGTATACTGTAACATTCACCAAAAATACTGCATTATAGTGTATGTGGGGCAATAGGTGTTCCCGAAAGGTCCCAGAAAATGGTTACAAAATCTTTGGAGTTCCAGTAATCTTTAAATATGTGTGCTAGGATGAGTGGTCCCCGTCTCAATTTAGAAGTCAACTGTATAACTGTAGATATTGTATTGTTTTGTGTCTATTTCAGCTGAGGATTAATTGATATTCAGGCTATTTAGCTCCCATGAAGTGACTGGCTGGCCAATCGGTCAATTAGCCCATTAAGCTAATCCACATGGAAAGCAGGTGGCTATAAAAGGCTGCACTCAGCGTTTGTTAGAGAGGAGTGGTGGCTAGAGCTCAGGACGGTGAGTCGGTTGCTGGACAGAGCAGCCAAACAAGTGTTGGTTTATTTAAAAAGAGTTAGGGACTTTTTTCTGGCCTTAACTTTTGTTTTCGCTGTTTTAAAGTCTTTATTTTGCTCCTTTGTTTGTTGTGCAGCTCAATAAAAAAAATAAATCTTTATTTGGCTCTGTGGCAGGGCGTAGTTCCTCCACATGTAAATAGTGTGTTTCATATTTGGTTGTTTTTTTCTTTCGGTGCTTGTAAATGTGGTTTGACTGTTTTGAAGGTTTGGCAGGAGGAAGCCATGCCCTCTGCAGGGATGTAATGCTGGCTACCTGGGCAGCAATAGCAGCCTTACAACGTTATAAAGTATGCCTGTTTTTCTTTGCTGTCAGCTTACATAGCTTTAACATTTGAATTTCATTGGTCTGATTTGATGGCAACTTTTCAGCACTGACTGTTGGATACAAATTGTTTGTATTAGGGGTGCTATGGTTTCTAAACTAAACATTTGTGAATCAACTTCAGAGTACAGACAAAAGAACATTCAAAAGACAAACAATTTTACCCAATTTCATTTTTAATATTTAAAGGAATTTCAACAGCAACAAAAAATTATAATTTAAGATCCTAATTGTGTTACCGTACCTAATTTTATCAAATAATAAAAAGAACACAATCTTCAATGGCAGTTTAATATCGATGAGTTTTGGAAATAAATCCATTGAGATTAGACACATCATTTACAAGTGACCTTAACACTAGTGAGAGCTAATGAGGGCAGCTCATGCATTTACTTATTCAGACAATGAACGAAGGATCGTAGTGACCAAACATTTTGAGATATTGATTTCCAGTTGGGTCCATAACTTTAATTTATGGTTCTCTCAGTCAGTTCATTTATGGGTATTGTCCAGTTAAATCTGAATGTTTGCCTGTGTGACCTTTTGGTTTCCAGAACATATGCTTGACTTCATATCTGACACCCAGCTGTATTCCACCATTCAACTGCTCTATCCAAAAAATAATAATAATTTGGTGGCCACATTTTCTTTAAATTGCTGTTGGACGTTCAACACTTCAAATCTCACAAACCATTTTAAGGTGTTCCTGTTGAGATATGGACAGTCAAATACACCAGTAAAGCCAGGCAAGAAATACAGAAAGATCTAGAAACCTGCAATACACAGTTTATGTCAGCTCAGATGAAGCAGGTTTGAATAATTGAAAAGTCATTGGAAGTAATTTCTTACTGACCCAAAACCTCCTTGAGAGACTGTGAAGAGTGTCCAGTTATTAACACGCTGATATCTGATCTCTGTAACAGAGAGCTCTGTGCAGCATCTCAGACAGCGAAAAACAGGCTCATCCCTTCTTCTGTATTGGCCGTGGCGCATCACAAGACTGCTACGCCAAGTGACACTGTTTCAAATAATAAAAAAAACTCTTCTTCATGATTCGTGCAAGTTTATTGGAAACGCATGCCGTCAACTACAAGAGTACCCAAATTAGTTATTGAGCAATCATCAATACAACTGTTTTGTTTTAATTAAGAACTTACACTTGTCAATAATTTAGCCTGCCAGACATATTTATGGCAATGACTTCATACATGTGTACATGTTTCTATCATTGTGTAATAGGTTTGACTCAATTGTGAGTCATCTGGTTTAATTACAAACAAAAATGTGCATGTTTTTTTCTATTTTTAGTATTTTTGGCATGCTTCATTTATTATGAGCCAACAATGATGTCACATACAGCATATCACAACCAAAAGGAAGCAGAATTTTCTTTCATTTTTAATGTAAGAGACAAGCATCAACAACAGTTAAATAATCCATTGTTTTGAGTGCTATATAAACACTGATTTGAACATTTTATTTTAAATAAAGGTAATTTTAAATGGTTGGTTATCCTTTGAGTGAATAAATATATTAAACCTTAATCATTAGAGGTAGAAAAAGATGTTATGAGATTATTGGCTGTGGTTTATTTGAGCAGATCCCAGTTAATCATCTGGAATGCAGATTATGTATCATAGAAATGCTAAAAAATATATATTTAAAAGTTATTATTGTTATAGTCTGGGACATGGAGATAATTTATAGTAATAGTTTCAGTACAGACCAATTTACATGCCAGTAACAAAATAAATAAACACTGCATATTTGTAGAAATCATTGTACACTTTATTGTTCCACTATTTGTTTAGTATATAAGTTTATTCATATTTTCAAGCCTCAAGTGTTGTATTTAAATAATGTTGTAATGTGTTTGGTATTTTTTTTTAATAGGGTCTATCATAGCTTCCATTACGCTTTCATCTTTTATTGCTCTGTAGCTGCTTTACAAGACCATAAGACAAGGAGTAAGATGTGAATTCGGATACATGTTGAAACCCCAGATTTGCTGTATGACTGTACAGTGAACTCAAACACGAGTCAGAAACAGAAATGTGGAGTGAAGGTCATTCTGTTGCTGTGGCATGCTTGGGGATGACCTGATGAAAAGCGGCAGAAGTCGGGAAACACACTTAACAGTTTTCATGACTGAGAAGACATAATTTACGACATTGCTTATGTGAACATGGCATGTCAGCATATTCTACAGCATTTCACCAGAAACGACCTTCAAAACCATCGGTGTATGAGAGCAGCATTAACGTTTCATGAGCAGGATCCAGAAAGTGGAGTTAGTTGAACACAATGCAGCTCAGAATAAAAAAATTAAAATGACACATATATGTCATTTTAATCTTCAAATCTACCAAGGAAAGGCAAGCTAGGGCCCACAATTTATAGCTACATTGAGTTTGATTTTATTTTTGGTCATCAGAAATGAAAAATATGAGAATGAATCAAATAAAAGCACTGGAAAAGCAATGTCCATCATTAAATTAAATTATGTTTTTTTTTTTTTTGTAAATAAATCACTCAATCCCATTCAGGAGTCCCATTGCATGTTGATTAGTTCAGTTCTAAGATCTCATGATGGGTGAGCAAATATTTTAAATAATTATATATATATATATTTTGCAGTGATTTCCAGTTTATCTTTTCACTGCTTTTTTGTAACCCCTACACTGTGAATAAAGTGTGTTTGGGGGGATCTAAAAATAATCTTAGTGTAATATAGAGCAGTAGATTGTATTGTAACGCTTGAAATGTTTTTGCTTACGATTGTAAGTCGCCCTGGATAAGGGCGTCTGCTAAGAAATAAATAATAATAATAATAATAATGTATTTCTCCCCAAACAAGCTCTATTAAAAGTATAGTAATTATGCAAATAAACAATTGAAACTATGAGAACTGTCAACAAGAATAAAAAAGAGGCATTTATATTTAAAAGCAGGTTAATTGTTGGCTCATGCAAACCTTATTAGCATTTATAAAGGAGAACTTAAAACAAACAAAACACCAAAGGAATAGCAGGGAATGCAAACATTGCATTATGGTTGGGTGCAGAAACACTAATTGTCCTCCATTAGCATGCTTTATTCATTCACAATGATTTATTAACACATATTAAACTAGGAAACTGAAGTCATAAAAATATGCTGCTGTGTTTTCCTTAGAAAATTGTTTGGAAGTTTTTCTTTTTAAATTGAGCACATCTAGTAGGCATTATTTAACATTTACCCCAGCTTACTAGCGCTTCTCAGGTCCTTATACAGGAATTTTCTTTCAGGGTAAATACCTTCTTTCAGGGTAAATACCTTTCAGGATCGTTAACCTTGACCCTACACAACCTATCCCCTTTTTACCAGGGACAGGTGGTTGATGCAATGCAGGGATATTTCCTAGCCCTGTAAAATGATAATGAAATCCAGGAATAGTTTATCAGAGCAAGATATAATTGATCAAAATTACCCCTGCGGTAGCCTATGTCAAGTAGACCCTATGAGAAATGTCAGCGTAGTAAGTATGGCCATGTATGAGTTTATCGTTAAGTTTAAGTGAAATTTATACAGTAGGAAAAATTAAGTGTGTAGCTGCAAGACATATTTTCAAAGCGCTTCCTCCAGTCTTTAATGAACTGATATTTAGGATGTATGTTAGGGTTACAAAATGAGAAACAAAACACCTTCCGAGTGCTTAAGAGAACTTGGATTATCTTAGTTGTTAGGTTCTAGTTTTGTAAAATTCACAAAATAAGAGTTAATTAACTTTCTGTAAAACTGCAGTCTCAGCAGGGATGACAAGATCAAGGGTTAAATACACATAAGTGGGTTGGCTAAATTAAGCAACAGGTAACAAAAATGCCTCAACAGGATGGAATGCTCCAAGTCAGTGCAACATGATTTTATCATCACTCCTCGGCTGCTAATTATTCTTCCTGTGTCTACAGGATTGTGTTTCTGTGACTGCTCCAGCTAGTAAACTTTTCGTTGCCTCCATTCATTTTTAATAGCAGCTTATTATCTCCCAACAATGTAATAGCAGACAGAGAGCTTCTGATCTGATACAAGATCCTGGCTCGAAGGCAGAGAGGTCTTCTGAGAGCCGAGTCAATGCTAAAAACGAATAGAAGATATCTGACAGAAATTGAGGTATTTGCCTGCTGTAGGAGTTCTGTGTTGGCACCGTTCAAACTAAACTCAGATTTGTCTTTGATTTTGTCAGTGTTAAATTCCTCGTAGCTTGGCAAAGCAAGAGACAATATAACAATAAAGAAAGTAAGAACAAAACAACAAAGGGCCTGATTCACAGAATGTTTTTGTTGGCGTTAGTGCCATTTCTGTTTTAATATCAGTGTTAATACTCTTCTTCAGCAAATGATCCAACACACAAAGGTCAGTCTGTGGGCTTGAATTAGTGCTATTAACACCTTTTCTTAACAGCGCTTTGTAAACTCATTTGGGGCATTCATTATATAATCCACTCAATTCACTAAGATTTAAATACTTGTTAGCACCTTCTCAATGCAGCGTTATTAACCAGGAGAAGTCAGCATTTACAGAATTAGGTATTAACCCCATTCTTATACATGGGAGTAGTAGTAGGAAGATCTGCTGTTCTTTAGTTACATAGAAGGCATTATTAGGTAGGGGGAATCCCATCTGCTCTCTATCAGACCCTAAACACATGTAGACAGTTTCCCAGATGTTTGCTAAAAGATTTCGCCTCATACAACAGGCAATATCAGAATCATGCAAGGATCTTAGACCGAATTGGAATCTACTACCAGGCAATCACATGCAGTATCTGTTGAGGCTAAGGTTTTATCAGCAAGTCTAAGTTGCAGTTTTTTTAAGAGTTTATGTTATTTCCTATAACAATTATTATAATTACTAAGAGACATACAATAAAATACTACACGGTGTATAAGAAATACAGACCAACCGAATTTAACGGTTTATTACATATATCAGATCAGCCTGTCACATAAATGATTCTGTTTATGTTCCTGTGAGCGATTATAATTTGGTGATGCTTGAATCATTGACCAACAGTTTATGGATTTGTTGATTAACTAAGCAGGCTACATGTGAGCTAAGTAGGCTACATGTGTAAAACAATACATATGACGAAATAAACAGGCTACATTAAGACGCCCAGTACCGTCATTTATTACATTTTAATTTAATATGCATGTACTAGTGGGTAAGACTGTAGGCACCAGAACAACAATAGTTTAAACTTTGTATAACATGAAGGGTTGCATGTAGCTGGACTCCTTACATAGAGTTACATATTATAATACTATTACATTTCCATACTGCAAATACACACCCTACCCCAATGTATAAATATGAATTTAGGTTATGCATAATAAATAAATAAATAAAAGCAAAAGTGGGCTTGCATTGCATAGCCTATTTAGACAAATCTGGAGATAGCATATCATTATTTACCAGGCTTACTAACTAATGTCAGTTTTTAGAAAAAAACACCAGGGGTGTAATTGGTGCTTCCCTTTCCAAATTCTGGTCGCAGTTAAGCAGACAAAAACTAAAGCTGAACCCCTCTAGTGAACTAACTGACTAATGTCAGAAATTCCTTCCAATATTTTTAAGCTTCAAAAACTACTGCTGTTTGCACAATGGTCTAAATGCTTACTATGGGGCAGCTGGTTTATGTCCAGTCACAGTTATAAATACTGTGTATGAAGAAAAAAGAAACACTTTGCAGTTGGCATCTTTTCAAGAACATACAAGTTATGATATACTGTGGTAAAAGCATAACATCAAGAACATCACAGTGGACTATGCTAACACCAATACAAAATGGAGGTGATACATAGCAGGGGAAGATCCAGATAAACAACAACAATGCCTGTTCCAATTGGCATGGTAAACTTTTCCAAGCATTGGACATCACAAGCAATCTTTTATACTGCATTGTTTGTGAATACTCCAGTCATCATAGCGATGATGGGAAATTCAACTGTGAACCTTCAACTGGAAATGAACTAATGCTTCTGATATCACTGTAGATATGTTCCTATGATACCAATAGTGGAGCGTTTTTTAATTGAGGCTCTGAGTCGGCACCAGGGCACCAAGCTGGTGCACATGGATGCCAACACCTCACTGACACGCATCAGCATGTCCTTTCAAAGTTGGGACGAAGCAATTTGTACTTACACTCGCCTAAATAATTATCCAGCTCGTTCACTAAGCCAACAGGTTGGCTGCCAGACGACATTCTAGCAGCTCATGAAAGATGCAAGAGGCATTACACAAAAAGCATATAAATATCATCCCTCCCAAATATATTTAAACTGAAATCACCTTTTGGGGGAATGTGTCTATCAGATTCCTCACAATGCACGGTTATGAAGAAAGGTGCACTGAAAGAAGCAGAAACACAGTGAAGATTAAATAATACTTAACATTACAGAATAATAGGTACTTTATTATAACTTCTTGTCCATGCAACGTTGAATCAAATTCGGGTCTAAAGTTTCACGTTGTTAAATACTTTATGTCATTTGTTGTTGTTTTAGCATTCTCTGACAGAGGGGTGAGGCCAGCTGTGCTATATCCAAGGTGTATGTGGATCTCAAATGATTCAAATCAATCCCAGGAGTAGTAACTGATAAACAGAAAAACCTCATGTTAATAAAACGATATTAAAAACCTACAACATTTCGGCAATGGCGAGGGTTTACTTCTGCCAGGTTTACTTCTGTACCAAACCAGTCAAGCATAGCATCAGTAAAAGTGTGTGTTCCCCAAATCCAGATTAAGCATTTCACCTGGTAAAGGGGTTGTCCCCTACTGTATATGGGAGGGCAATATTAGAATACAAGATCAATAGAATTTGAGAGTAATCTATAGCAGGTGTAATAGGTTTAAATGACTACTGTACCCTACAGAAAACAGCATATAAAGGGAGATTCATTACACTTCAAGCTTTGTTATAGTTGTAATCAACTTGCAAGATATAACTCAGTATTTAGGTTAGTTGACAGAGACTTCTTAATATCTGAAGGAAATCACTGCATCCAAAAGGGCTCCCTGTTCAAGAGCTTTGCCATGTCAGCTGTCGTAAGTCAATTTGATTTGCCTCTCTCTAGCTACCTAGCTCGCTAGCTAGTATACAGTGTGGGAAGCATGTCTATTTTATTTAAAAGTATTTTAATAACATGTTCATTAAAATACTTTGTAATAAGACCCACCTGTTTAAACTTGCTTGACCTCCGCACCACATTACTGGATCTTCAGCTAATGCACCCTCCTTGCACTTTGCACTACTGATGTTTTTTGTAGATGTAACTTGCTGTGATCCTAACTTGTTGCATCTAAGTTCATATTGTACTTTAGTTGTATTATTTGCACTTACAAACTGCACTGTATTTAAATATGAATCTTGCATTGTAACCCTGTGCTGCCCTGTAACTTTTGTAAGTCAATTTGGATAAAGGCGTCTGCCAAATAAATAAATAATAAATAATAATCAAAGTAAATGAAACTGTATCTCACATAATAACTTATTACTAGGCAACAGTAAAACACTGTGGGAACAAAACTGATAAGGACATCTCATTATTCAAATAGAAAAGACACAAAACGCTACAGGACCAAACTGATTACATCTATTGAATACCATTCAGTTATTTATTCATAGAGAATTTGCATAAAATAATGTGTTAAAACCACAGCTCTGTCACAGCTTTGATTTATGGCTGAGAAAACTTTAACAGCAACACATTGTCATTCAAGGGCACCTATGGCTAATGATACCAATATGCCTAATAATATCACATGTTCTGATTTCTCCAGGAAATTGCCATAGTAGATCTCCAGTGGTAGTCTGAACTGGAAGCGCTATGAAAATGCATTTTACAACACTGAAGCCACGCTGAAGGTTGACCTCCACTTGAATTATGAAATGGAACCAATTATCTTAACCAGCCAACCAGCGTCTAGTCTGACCATATCTGACTCAAAACTGACTCATAGGTCCAGATGTTTAAAATATGTACAGATAACTATATTATTGCTGCAACACTATGGCTGACATGGGATAATTCACTCTCAGGGGGGATTAGGAATGGAGATCCAGCCATGTGTACAGTACTATGGACAGGCTGGTATAACATCACTTATTCCACATTTCTCAAAGTATGGCAAAAAATGTGCAAAACGAATCCCTCACGAACAAAGACAAAACTATAGACAATATATATCCCAGTATAAAGAAAAAAATATAGATTTCTATTGCATACCTTTATATAATAAACTCATCCACTTTCAGATTAAAATAAGCAACAAATACCTGCTTGGGACTTACATGGAGAAGAAACAGAAACAAAATATATACTTTATATTTACCCACTTCTGTTTTCAGCTATCACAGCGGATTATATTGCATTGAATTGTTTGTGTTGTATTGTATTTGAATTTTGTAGCACTAACAAGCCCACTTTCAAAGATTTTGCTCAGCTCTGTTTTTTTGTATGTTTTCGTGCAAAAATTGCGTATTTTCAGCCTGGTTTTGCTCCAGAGCACACGATCAAACATTCCAGCTTCCCTCTGTCCTGTAGTAGCTAATTTCAGAAACTGATAAATTAAATTCACACATTTAAAAAGTGTTTTTTGTGATTTATCAATTGAATAGAAAACCATTGTGGGCAGGCCAAACTGATTTGCATTTAGAGCTTGCTCCTCATTTTACACCACCATAAAGTAGGCGCACTGAGATAATCAGATACATAGTAGCAAAGGCACCAGTTGAGCAAATGATTGCTCTCAGTTAAAAAGGCTTTTGAAAATAGTTTTGAGGAGCAAAGCTCTGAAAAGTGGAGAAGTGCAAAATGTTCTCACAAGCAAGACCACTGAAAATCAACCTTCAATACAATCAATATTATTTTTAATGTCTGTAATTTTTTTTTTTCATAAACCCCACTTACATCATGCTTAACCTTGAAAGCTCTGTTTATACAGAAATTGCTTCATGCCTCGAATACAATCTTAGCTTCAGGATGTTATCACATAAATAATGTCTACAAAAAAGCATGTTTAGAAAGCATTTAATAAAATGGCAGATAATGCAACAATGGTTTAATGATGTCATTGGTTTACCAGTCTATGAGTAATTAACCACAATGATAAAAACATTTCCTGAATGCTACAGACGTAACCAAGAATGGAATTTAAGACGACAAATGCAGTTTTTTTTGTATAAATAAGAATACAGGCTTGCTTATCACTGTTCAATTTACTATACACTGTAAAACCAAATGAGTTCAGCATAAATCATATGGAACAGATTGTAAACACACTAAGTATTTAATTTAAGACCTAAAAAATCAAACGTTTTACCAAAAGCAATATTACACACCAAAAAAAACATATTTGCAATCTGCTGAATAAGATTTTTGTTTCAATCTTTAACGCTTGATTTACAGTGTATTACAATGAATTGGCATCTCAGCCCATTGAATTGAATGGAAAGGCCAGGGCTGGATGCAAACTGCAAACCATGCGGTTCAAAGACGAACGTCTTACCATTCAACTAAGGAGCCAGCTCAGTAGTGGAGAGGTGAGTATGTGTCTTATGCTGATGTCAGTGTTGTTAACTCGTTTTCAGCTAGGACCTTTACACCCACCTAGGCTCAGGGAGTTTCAATGTCGTGCTTCCCCAACGAGTGACTTTGTTTTGTAAGCCAGCTTGGATGCTATAGCTTATAATAACGCAAAGAGCATGGATATTTAATTAAGTGTTTCCACCACAGGGGTAAAAAATATTAAAAGCATTAGTGAGAGGCCCTTATAATAAATTATAGTCCATAGAAATGTACTGTTGACACGGCCTATCTGGGAAATACCGAATTATTGAATAATACAATAACAGTAGAGCACTGGGAGTATTACTTTTCTTCTGTTTGATTTGAAGTATGCTATTCTATATGTGTGTCCTTTTCATAACAAACCTAGGCCAAATTTATTGCCCCAGTATTTGTTTTTTACTGGTCCTGCATATTTTGTTACCCCTTTCACTCGAGGTAAACTCCCCAGCGTTCTAAATTCTAGCATGTCACCAGTGTGAAATAATCACAGATGAATAAAACAGGAACTGTGTCACTCTAAATCAATTTTGTTATTAAGGCACTTAGACCCTCGGTGATTGAAGTTAGCAGAAGTTCATCATCGATTTGAAGAGGAATCACTGCATGAAGTTTTGTGTTTACCCCGCATGAGACACACAGTTAACTTAAATAAACTTACATCATTTGTAAACCATTTTGTAAACCCTAATTTCGCAAATGGGTTACGTTGGGTTGTAAACATAGTGGAGATTTGCAGGTACGTTTGAACAACAAGTTTACAAATTGAGAAATGTTTGTTTGCTTAAGGTTTTCTATTATTTTTTAGTTGGCAAACACTGATTATCCAAAACTGAATTTGTTTGCTCACATTAGTTTTCTAATGATTTACCAATTGTTGCTAATTTGTAAACTTTATTTGCTAATAGTTTAAGTAATATGTCAGTTTGACAACTCTAAGTTTGTCTATATATCACAAACTACACAAAAAACATGTTGTTTGCTTAATTTTCAACTTTTATTTTATCATCGGTTAGTAGTGGAGCCCAAGGCTCAGCTAAAGGACTTAATTGGTAGCAATAACTAACAACATGGAGGACACCAGTGTCTGTGTACATGCTGGTGATGATAATAATATTGTATATTATAGGGAAAGCATAGCCCTAACAAACATCTATTTAAAATGTCTTGCATTGCTTAGCTATTTGACTGAGACATCTATGTTGGACTTTTTAACAAATTGTATGTTGCAATAAAAATATAATAGTGCTGTATTAGTTATTTTGAATTATTGTCAGTTTTGGAACCAACCAAGTTTTCAAACATACACCAATGAATAATCATGTGGGAATGGTGTGAAGTATTACTTCAGTGTTCTGCAGTAGTAATGCAATATTTGTAAGGGTTTCTTTATTTAAGGGTTTGTACTATATTTTTCTGAGGACCTGACAATGACATCACACACTCTGTCTGAAACCCAACTCGCTCCTTCAGCGCATCTGACACCCAGGTCAAGATTTAATTTCATCAACCAAAGTCTCCGTACAAATAAGGAAATCTTTCATTTTAGCTGATGAAATATTTACTCCTTATGTCACCTGGTGTCAGCACTGATTGTCATCTGGATTAGATAAAGCCCTGATATTGTGGCTTCCATCACGTATCTGAAATAGGAGCATGCCTTCTATTGTTATATAAAATACAGCCAGGCGTTCTACAGTGACCACTGTGATGAATTACTGTGTTAAATCACCTGTATGTAGTAGGAGTGTGCTAATTATTTGTATATGCTTCCTATCCACTGTTTTGAGCTGACTGGTATCAATTACAACCAAAAGAATGTGTTATGTTAAAAAGTGATTTGCTGGCTTTGTTTAATATTGTGGTCGACTGAGTAACAGTTATGAGAGATTTGTATGGTGTAAAATCATACCCAGCCTGTCATCATATTTTAACCTGTTTTTTGCAGATACCCTGGTACAGTAGTTGCTGTTATTTGAGATACAATTCTGTTCATAGTTGTGGTGGGCAGATCAAAGTGTTGATATTTTGATAACCACAAACACTGAAACAATAATTGATCAAAACAATTACTACATTTATTTCAATTGCAGGATAGGTAGTGCAGTTATGTATTATGTATTATGTACTAATAACTGTATAATTTGCGTACAGTGCAGGATATTAAATTAATATGCATCGCCTGGTATTGCATTGATGTCAGAGCTGGTGGTATTGCATTCATGTCAGAGCTGGTGGTATGCATTGATGTCAGAGCTGGTGGTATGCATTGAGGTCAGAGCTGGTGGTATTGCATTGAGGTCAGAGCTGGTGGTATTGCATTGAGGTCAGAGCTGGTGGTATTGCATTGAGGTCAGAGCTGGTGGTATTGCATTGAGGTCAGAGCTGGTGGTATTGCATTGAGGTCAGAGCTGGTGGTATTGCATTGAGGTCAGAGCTGGTGGTATTGCATTGCAGTCAGAGCTGGTGGTATTGCATTGATATCAGAGCTGGTGGTATTGCATTGAGGTCAGAGCTGGTGGTATTGCATTGAGGTCAGAGCTGGTGGTATTGCATTGAGGTCAGAGTTGGTGGTATTGCACTGAGGTCAGAGCTGGTGGTATTGCATTGAGGTCAGAGCTGGTGGTATTGCATTGAGGTCAGAGCTGGTGGTATTGCATTGAGGTCAGAGCTGGTGGTATTGCATTGAGGTCAGAGCTGGTGGTATTGGCCACCACCAGTTAGTATCTCTGAGCCTTGCCTGTTGGTATGATTTCCAATTCCCCTTCTGCAGTTCCACATAATTGGTATTTTGAAAACGTAATTATGAATGAAAGTAAATGGCAATCATGTGGTTTAGATGCTCGTGCATTAGTCAAGTTTGAGTAGAAGGGTTGGTTTAGTATCTGAGAATTAGCTAATTCCGATGGCTTTCTGATTATTGAACTTATTAAACAACACTTGAGTATTAATGCTCTTTAAAGTGTTTCAATGTAAAACAAAACTAAGGTGGCACACCAAGTAAACACAAACATCCAAGTATTTCTAAATATAAACAGCATATTCAGAAAGTATCAATAGAATAATGGGCTTGACTTTTGACACAACCACAAAGGAAGATTGTATCATACTAGATTCAACCAATGAAAACAAGCTATTGAAATGACTACAAAGGCTGTAATTGACTACACCTGGGGGATTTCATACACATTCTCATTTGCAGTCCCATATTCCCAACTGCGTTTGTCATTTTTCCTATCTGTGGTCATGTAGTTGTCATGAAAGGATTCAAAGGGATAGCGCAGTAACAATCCCACTGTGTTTTGAGGCTATTGTCACTGTGTAATGTGAGGATAGGGTCACATGTGTTATGTGACCTATTGGCATGGATATGTGACCCCTTGAGAGTTAGGATGAGGTCAGATTGACTAATAACAGGAAAATAAAAGTGATGCCAATCAAGGATGACATCATATACCATACCTTCAGAAGGGGAAATCCAAGAGAAGAGTATACGTATAGTGGCCATGAATATGCATATTTTACCATTAATATCTGGTAACCTTTCATTTCAAAGCATCTGATTTAGATTTAAAAATCAAGAAAAATCCCAATAAACATTGTCCAAACATATTCCAAATGATACCTTTATGAGACTTGGTGGATCTTATTTCTTCTCCCATTTACTGTGCTGGCTATAGCAAGAGCAATAATGGAGGCAGTTTGTTTTTAAACATTATACTCTTTTTTATTCTCTAAGAAACATAGAATATATAAAATAACATATGGGTCAGAAAATATTATTATCACACAATAATATAAGTCTCTCGACGGTTTGGGGCTGGCAATGCACTTGTGGTTGTGCCACTCATGCATTAGTGCCCAAATCCAACTGGAGACATATTATTCTGTGATAAGATATTCTGACCCATCCATTATTCTATTATTCTATTAAACTGTAGTTCTGTAAAACATTGGTACAACATATAATTGGGCAACTGCCATCCATTATATTGCCTTCTGTTTTAATGTTGTGAGGATACTGTAAGTTTCAAACCCTTGTTAGAGTGACAAGTTAGGCAATGGTTTCTGCATCCAACCAGTTTCACTAACACTGTACTGGATGGTGATAACCCTAACTTGTGTTGACTAGAACATACAGCAAGTCTGTCATTAAAAATGTAATCTTGATGATGATCGTTTGGAGCAATCAGAAATAAATGATGTTTGGTTCAGTGTCTATTTCTGTCAATGGCTGTCAAATATGAGGCAATCCCAGCATAATAATGTACACGACAGACATAGCAATCATTACACAATGACTGTAAGTGGGTTACCCAAAAATAATCAGTGAGTGAGGGAAGACATTAACAGAGTCCCAAAGTCACAAATTGATTATCTTTTAGTTACCCACGAAGACCTATTGTGTGTTCTTTTTATACCACCTGTAACTAACCCTTTACTTATTATAATCATTGTAATTTATTTTTGTTTAACAGATTTAAGATTGCTGTTGCTGTGGGGAGTCTATTTAATATATTCATACATTGTGGATAGGTTACCAACAAACACATCAACTTATAATGGGTGTTAAGATCCATATTTTCCCTGTCATTTAAAGGGTTTATCAGGACTATATATTGCAATTGCATCAGTAACTCCCAGTCTCTTGGAATCAATGGCTTCTATCCTCTTGACTCCAAAGCCCTTCAGGCCAACATGATGTAATTTCTTAATATGCTGTTTCTTGATTCCCAAGGACTTTGCCCCTCCCAGCCCCCTGCCGCTTGCAAACAGCAAATAAAGAACAAAACTCACACAGATGTTATTTCAAAAAAACAAAAAAAAAAGTAGGCACTAGGCGCTAAATTCCTAAGCCATGATGCTGCCATCATTCACTGGTCTGGGAGGAATGTCTCTGATAACTGGTACGCAAATAGTGTGGTCTTTGCAATGGGAATCAAAACAGCATGTTTTCAGACAAAGTATACATTCCACAGTATATGGTTACTGGTAACAAAGTGTGACATACACACCAAAAATCTATGTATTGTATGACATGTTCTTTAAATAACAACGAATATTATAATATCCATATTTCTCCGTTTTGATGAAGCATGAGAGCCTACTAAATGAATGAGCAGTTACATATCAGCTACTCAGTGATATAAAATTACAGCACATTGAAAGCTAGAATGGAAATACTCTCAAGTGTACAAATCAAGTTGAAGTACCTTAAAAATGGCTTGTTTTAATGGTTTACCGGGCCCTTTTCAAGGACTGTCTTAAGACATGCTTTGTTAAGGACTGGTTAGAAAGCCCATTACACTTGATTAAATCATATTTTTAATTCACATAACCTGTTTTCAATTGTTTTATTATTATTATTATTTATTTCTTAGCAGACGCCCTTATCCAGGGCGACTTACAATTGTTACAAGATATCACATTATACATTATTTCACATTATACAGATATCACATTATTTTTACATACAATTACCCATTTATACAGTTGGGTTTTTACTGGAGCAATCTAGGTAAAGTACCTTGCTCAAGGGTACAACAGCAGTGTCCCCCACTGGGGATTGAACCCACAACCCTCCGGTCAAGAGTCCAGAGCCCTAACCACTACTCCACACTGCTGCCCGAGGAGGTTAGAAGTTTCTTCTCAATTTTCAAAGAATTTTTAAACCCAGAAAACCCAATAAGCATTCCTTCAAACAGTTCTTAAAGTTCTGTGAATAGGGCCTGGTGTGTTTGCCTTATATCTGCTCTTGTGTAATTTCTACACTGTGTATGTTCGGGAGAAACTCTGCCTGAGATGTAATTATTTGCAACTGTAACTAGTTACATCTTTTTTTTGTAAAGTAACTCTGTAACTGTAATAGGTTACTTTTTAACTGAAAATGTAAACATGATAGATAAACCAACATATATTATGGTCAAAAAAGCTACAATATGCATTTTTTATTATTATTAAAGTTACTGAAAAAAAAAGTTCAACTTTTAAATTTGAGGTGTTTATTTTGCCATTTTCTGTGATGTAACCAGATACTGTAATTGCTATGAACTTCTGTACTAGTTAACAACATCCTATTTTGTATTATCTATCTCATCCACTATTATTAAACATTTAACTGGCTTGAGTACATCAATCACTGTCCATGAGAAAAGCCTACGATGCAGTTTTAAAAATTGCATTTTTATAAGCATAACAGTCTAAATCACAAAATAAAAGGTATGTCTTTAGTTTATAATCTAAATACATTTTTATTCCCATGCTGGTAGTGCTGTATATATGTGCTGTTTTTAATCAATAACTTATGGTTTATGAATATGCTGGAAATGAAGTGGGCTGAAAAACATTAATACAGAGCTATCAGGGCTCTAGCATTGTAGGGATACTTGAAATTTGTGTATGTCAAATAGATTCTTGCTTTTTACTCCAAACTTTCATTAGTACGATTTTTTTCAAAAAAGGAAAAATGCACCTAGTAACATACCAAATAAGAAATGAGCAACCCACACCTCAATTGTATAGGCTCGTAACTAGACTCAAGTTGTTTCATAATAGTTTTTATAATTTGTATTGGTGCTTTATGAATGTTGTACTTTATATCTGCGAGTCTGGGTCAGAGCGGGGGGGTCATATAGGGAACCAACTTTAAAAAATATATATTTAACAGCTTTGCATTTATTTTTGTTTTAAGAGCCTTCCATGTTGTGTTATTTCTGAATGAACTGTAAGACCCCCAAGCAAAATTGGCTTGCAGTAGCCATAAATTGTTTGTGTGGCACTAATGGAAACATAATTACAAACCCAGCTCAAAATAAGCTACTATAAATACTGCTCTACAGTGTAAGTGCTGCATTTCAGTTTAGGGCCAAGCTGATTATTCACTGTCTGGAGATCAATACAAGGATTCACACCTTTCTGCTGTGTGACCAGTGAAAGAGACTGTCCCATTCAAAGGGACAGACTACCCGCTGTGATTCAAAGAGCTCAGGCCACCTGCAGCTCGGCTGCTGGGTGACATCACCTTCTTTTGAATGTTATTTCTTTAGAGTTGTAAAGCGAGGCATTGTTTAAAAAGAGCTTATCTGTGGAAGGCAGACCGGTGACATCACCTCCAAACATCCTTTTGCGGTTAAACAAATTAAATAAGAAGCTAACCCTCTCATTCATGTGGTCTCTGCCAGCCTTGAGTTTAAAGGGACAGGCGTCAATTTTCAAAACAGGTTCATTTATAACACTTTGCTAAATTAACGCTCAACAACAAATATTACAAAAATTATAAAAAATAAAATAAATTTCACGGGGCTTTAGCATAGGTACGCATTGTAAGAGAGGTGTGGTAAAGCATATTTAAAAATACATGGCAAACCAAGGTAAATGCATTATACAGCCCTGGGAGATGCATGGGAAAACTGCTATAAAAAAAAAAAACTACAGTAGACTTTTATATGGACTGTCTTATTATTAATTAAAAAACTTGTTTTTAAAGATAAACTGATAATATCAGGTCAATTCAATTAATCTAAACGGCCAAGGACATAATACAGTAAATACTAATGCTATTTAGATCACTTAACCAGTCATTGTATGCCAAGGTTATGGAACAATGGTAAGAGTGCACTTCAGTCTCTGGTGTCATTGAATTACTTTGCTCTGCCAACATGTAGATCAGCGGAGAACTTCTCTGGACTATTGCAATCCAGGTCTTTATTCCAGCCAGGTCTTTAACTAGTTAATGAAACCTGCTAACGGTTCATTTAACAATCTGGGACTTGACAAGAACAACAGCCCCTATTCAAAACTGTTCCTCACACTATAGCATCAAGCTACAGTAACGAGAGTGCAGCTAAAGGGGGCTCACATCCTCCAGTTGTGAGGAGCCACTGGCACTCATTGAGGGAGACGATTCCACTACTCAGTGTTCATGGATTGTGTGTCTGTAGATAACATGGTGCATATAAATCACAGTCATTATTATATTTTTTGTTAATTGCTATATTTTTGTTTATGCTAAAGTCGGTGCAAAGTTTGTATCTGTTTTTCTTTTTCTAATTAAAAAAGTATTCATATTATACAGTACTGTATATGTACTGAAACAAACACTGAGATAGACAATGACTTTTATAATACTCACATCAAGTATTTAACATAGTTTACTGTAATTGTCTTTTTAAAAAGAAAAGAAAACAGTTTAAGAGTTATTATCCGTTTTAAAATCACACCTAAACATACAGAAGGAGTAACTTCTGCGACTCATTCCATGATTATCAGCATCAACTAATACATTTGATAGGTCCCCACGTAATCTATGAGGTTTGGCATCAAATAATCACAGCTGATGTAATCAGCCACCACGCCCGCAAGCTGTGTATTTTTGTCAGAGTACTGTAATTTATGTTACTTGTGTGAAGAACAGTCACTGGCTGAGAACCCAACTGCTTATGTAAATTGTCACACCAACATTAATTTCCCTTAAGAAGCTATAAATGGACTTTGAACCAGTCTTGAGTGCCGGATTGCGTGTTCTGTTGAGTGTGTGCCTGTGAATCTTCTGTTTGATATGGTCACTCACTTTTTTATATATAATTTATTCTGGTTTCAGTTTCTTCACTGGAGTGTGTGATATTAAGCAGATGAATCCAGTTTTAAACTAACACTTATCCATGCTATCATCCACAATCATGTTTTCAACACATTTTAATTGTGCATTATTTAAACAGTGTGAATAGTGTCCAGTTTCCCAGAAAGTAGCTGCTCTTCACCAGATCTTGTCATTCATCCTCTGCTTGTGCAAGTGGTTCTGGTTCAAAAACATCTAAACTAATTAGCCTCATTTGAATCCTTTGCTTACCAGTATTACAGTATTTGGGATCAATAGTGGATAGCGGATAACATATAGAGTATTAACTATAGGTAAGTGTGTGCAGTAAGCCTGTTAAGGGCTTCGAGGGGTTATGGGACATCATAGGCCATGAGACTGTAAGTCGAATCCCTAACCCAGAACCCCGAGGAGCCCTTAACAGGCTTCATTATACACACTTACCTATCCTTAATTATGTATTATATATGGAGAGTTGTAATCGATCGAACACACAAACACAAATGTTGCAAAGCTGAAGAAATAACATTTTTTAACAAACATGCTTGTCCCCCAGACCGTGTCTTGGTTTGTCTCTCTGAATATTGTAGAAACTTGTTTCCAAGCGAGTCGGTATTCAGAGCGATGTCTCCTCACACGAGGTTGTGCTGCTCCTTGGTCTGGAGCTCGAAATGGAGACACCATGTTCAGAAGGGCTGCCGGGTCCGCCATTCCCACTGTTCCTGAAGTAAACACCACATTTATTTCATCATCTGTTAAACCCATCAGCCCGGTGAGGAGCATTTCCCGTTACCCTTTTTTTTGAGACACCATTGTTTTGCACGTATTGTGGATTTCGTTTTTAGGAAATCTTGAGCCTGACATTTTTTCTCAGTTTAGAATTCTGACAGGGTGATGATGTCACCGCCATGGTCTGTAATTGATGACAGGCCACGGCAGTGACATCACAGTCTTATTACACACACTTACATTATTATTTATTTCTTAGCAGACATGGTAGTAATAAGACTGTAAGCTTCACCAAGCTCTATGGGAGATTGCAACTCTCCATATATAATAATAATATGAATAATACAAAATTAACAATAGAGTATCATATACATTAAGCCTTTAGAAAGCAGTAAAATGATTTGGTTTCGTACATATACACACTTAACAAAAGCAAATCAGCCTCCTATGGTGCTGTTATGTGTACATGTCAAGGAAGAAAGGTAAGATAATGTACATACATTAATACAAATGCAGCAGCTATAATATACCAGCTAGTAAATTTAGAATTAATTTAGAAGGACATTAGAAAGTAAGCCGGTTAGCTCATGAAGCTTCCCCTTAAATGTCTGAAGAAGAAGAAGAAGAAGAAGAAGAAGAAGAAGAAGAAGAAGAAGAAGAAGAGTTATCTAGTTAAGAAGGTACAAGGGAAAATATTTTTGAATTAATATTAATTTTGAAAATTTTTACACTGAAAGCTGAATAGGGGATTCAAAGTGGTCCACTTCAAACACCCATTTAGTGAGAACATTTTGTTATCTTTGTGTGTGTGTGTGTATGTGTGTGTGTGTTCTGTATCAGTCAATGAGATATTATAGAACACAAAATAAGAGAAGAGTAATAGTGTCATACATTACATGCACTTTATGCCAGGGGCCACTGCGTCTTTCATCAGTCCTGCTGCACAGGTAAACAAAACTCAGCATCAATCTGTCAGTGAGAGGACTCTTCTGTCTATGATTTGGACCAGAGCCCTGGCAACAGGAATCGAAGGATCAGGAGACACTACGGCCTATAAAAGATTCAAAAGCATGTCGGCAGCCCTGAGTGTCTTATCATCTTGTTTTTAAGCGATCATGCATACGTTAGTGCAGAGGACCCAGGAAAACACTGCAGAAACAAAATGAACAATTAATTAAACAAACGTTTAGCACTGCCAGCTGAATGGTACCTGGCTACCTTACCTGGGTGGTGATAGCTGCAGGCTCTTTCGCACGGTCAAGGTGACTGAGTGGCAGGTATGGATTCTGACTGCAGCTGATTCATACAATCCTAGTCATAGGACAAAATCCACAGAATTCTACATAATGTTAATAATTTAGTCTGATTTATGGTGGCAACTGTACTAACATTTTTTTTCTAAGGATTTATCCAATTGTGAAACACTCTTAGCACATTTTTTTTGAGAGAATACAATTACTGTCCTTCTGTCTGTTTGTCACATATAGTTTGTACAAACAAGTGATTATGGGATTGAGTTAAATAAGTTTGTAATCTGTCCCAATAGAGTCAATGTGAAGGATGCTAGACATTTTTTAAACCGTGTATTGCCGAAAAGGAGGGCTTTGATAATTATATTATCAGGAAAATGTTTTAGGTAGTGAAATACATTCATAACTGACAATTACAGGAAATCTAGAGGCAATGTCCAGTGGCAGACTGGGTTGTAGACTGCAGATGGATCCAGCCACAGCACCGATTTAATATTAGAATGAGATGAGATAAAGTTTTACACCAGTGCTTGAAATGGAAAAAAAAAAGTGGCGGTACTCACAGTACTCTCAGGCTCCCTGTCCAGCTCTCTCTCTGTCTCCCTTTCCATCTATATGTCTGTCTCCTTGTCCAGCTCTCTCTCAGGCATCCTGTCCAGCTGTCTCTCTTTCCCTCTCTCCCTGTCCAGCTCATTTCGTCTAATCAGAACTGCGCCTAATCGCGGCTTGACCTGCCTGGACCATTCAAAATAAATTCCCCCGCTCTGGGAGTTGCAGTTGTTTTGTAATGCACTCTGGGAGTTGCAGTTGTTTTGTAATGCACTCTGGGAGTTGCAGTCTATGCTCTGCTGTGACGTAAACCTTGCAGCTGCTGCTGGGACAACAAAGTAACAAGTAGAAAGTCACATAAATGACAGTTTGGAAAAGAAAACGGGCAGATAGTCAGTGATAAGCACCAAAGTGCTACTCAAATGTTTTAAATTCAGAAGTGGCGGGACTCAAATATTTGAATTTGAGAAGTGGCGGTACTCTGTACCGGTGAGTACTGCTCCATTTCAAGCACTGTTTTACACACTGGTATCATGATACAGATGGAAAGCATTATTCATGATACTGGATGGTAGCTCTAGTTTTTATTGGCCCAGTTCACAAAGCTTTGACACGTGCACTGTTTAAATAATGTTTAAATATGGATTCAATCAAGTTGTCTGCATGTAACTGTTATAGACTGTTGTTAAGAAGCCAACAGCAGTCTGGGATAGACAACTGTAAGTTGTTATTGGTGCCCTTTGTGGGGGATAGATATGTAACATACCTTGTTTAAGTATGAAAGTGGATCTCTACGATGAGTTGTATTGAAGAGGCCTGTTCAACTGATGTCATTCCATTATCTGTAAATTCCTAGGGGTAAAATTCCAAACTTCCCATAGTGACTAACTTGTCTGTGATGTACTGGCATCCAGACAGTGAATTAGACAATGAATAAGGAAGCGTCTGTGTTTACTATAGGTGCTCATATTTCAGCTGTATTGGGTTTGTCAGGCAATGCCAGTCTGTCAGTTTGTCCATCTATCTATCTGTATCCTCTGCCTCGTTAGCTATTTGACACTGCAGGTTCATTTTACAGTGGGATCCTTCTATAAAACACTTGGAGCAGTTTGAAAAACAACTTGTGAACTGTATAGTCAATACTCAGCTATCAGTTTCAGTGTGACTGATAATTGGGAGTTGGATAAACATGTGCTCTGTAATTAAAGCACAATGATATGGCTAGTGTTATACAGTAATTTTTGCAAATATCCCATTGTTTACCCTTCTGTGCTTTCTAGATCGTTAGAAACCAGTCCTTGTTGACGTCCCAATTTAGAAATACATTTTGGTTTCTTTTAGTATTTCTAGTTGCCCATGTGTAACCAGTACATTTTTTGAGGTTTATGAAGGCATAGTGACTAGAGAAAGGATAGGAGACACGTGCCCCACACTATACACAGGTGATTCCAAATGACCTTACTGAAGTGGAAAAAAAGGGTGGGGCAGAGATATTAGAGACATCAGGAAGGATCTCTTGTCTCCCCATGTACACTTGGAATTTTGTTAAGCTAATTACATTTTTAACTGTAATATATAGTTACAATGCCATCAATATCCTGCAAATACCTCCAAGTATGTAATATACCGGAAAGGTTGGGCAGCTGAGCAAAACAATATACAGGGTGATTCATAATTCTCACAACATTATCAGAGCCAAAGGAAGATATGCAAAGGAAAAGCGGCTATGACAGAGATGTACCTGGTAGGCCACGTGAGAGTTGTTTAATAATGTCAAGATTTAAGAAGAACTGAAAACAGTGCAAAACAACAATACACAGTACATCATATTAAAGGGGGTATACTTTTGTTTCAAATGGGGTTTTTTTTGTAATACTGGTAACTTTTTATAGGAAACATTTGTAGAGATGTATTTCAACATGGGCTTCAACAGTAACCTTCCAAATAGTCAAAAAAAAAAAAAAAAAAAAAAACAACAAAAAAACTATATAGTGCTTTAATGTAACTGTCCTATAAAATCATAAAATGGCATTGTTCCAACTCATGGGAATAGATGCAGACATTATATTATACCACAGAAGTCATCTCTGTTTTCTGTGATGGAAGCATTACTGACGAAAACCCGGTCACATGCGGTGCCCCCCAAGGATTTGTTCTCGGGCCTCTTCTCTTCAACATCTACATGCTTCCCTTGGGTCACCTTATCCGCCAACATAGCCTCATGTTTCACTCCTGTGCAGATGACACCCAGCTCTACCTAAAACTAGACCCTGGATGTTCCTCTGCCATGGTCCAGCTCTCAGCTTGCATCCAAGACATCGAGGCCTGGATGTCTGCCAATTTTCTTCAGCTCAACACCAACAAATCTGAACTTCTAGTAGAATCAAAAACTCAACTCAAGAATCTCAATATAGCTGCCTTGAACCTCGGAAACTGTCTGCTGCTGCCTTCCCCCACTGTACGAAACCTTGGTGTACTTCTGGATAGTAACCTCTCCTTTGATGGCCACATCTCCTCTGTAGTCAAATCCTCCTGCTACCACCTCTGAAACATACCCAAGGTCCGTCCCTACCTTTCCCTCGCAGTGCAGAGATACTCTGTCATGCATTCATCTCTCGAATCGACTACTGCAACTCTCTCTACAATGGTCTTCCATCACGCGCGATAAACAGATTACAGCTGGTTCAAAATGCGGCTGCTAGGATCCTTACCAGATGTAAAAAACATGATCACATTACCCCTGTCTTGCCCAACTGCACTGGCTACCTGTTAAGTTCAGGATTACTTTCAAAATTCTACTGCTTGCCTACAAGGCCCTCCATCACACAGGTCCAGAGTATCTGTCCAACCTGCTGACCCGCTATGTCCCTGCCCGCAAGCTCAGGTACTCTGACTTAGGCCTGCTTGTTATACCCAAGCAAAAGAGCACCAAACTCGGAGAGCGCTCTTTTAGCTTCATGGCCCCGACTCTCTGGAACTCTCTCCCAGCTTTAGTGTGTGCAGCTCCCACAATTGCTCGCTTGAAATCAACTGTCAAGACCCACTTGTTCACTCTTGTTTTTAATGCTCTCAAGCCTGGTATCTGTTGTTAGCTGTTGTCTAAATTGCTATTTCAGGTTTTTCACTCCATCTTATTCATTAAATTCTGATTGACACACGCATCCACAATGTTTAGAATTCACATCCTAGCCTTTTTAATGTATTATCCCTATATTTAATGTATTTGCATTGTTCCTCACTATCTTGTAAAGCGCTTTGTGATAGTGGTCCACTATGAAAGGCGCTATATAAAATAAATATTGATTGACTGATTGATTGATTGATCTGTTGTGTCTTTCAGTATTTTGTTGTTGTCTTACTATTACACAGATTCCAAGACACACGACCACGCAGCAAAAAATTCACCTGGGGTCCCACCAACAGCTGTCTGGGTTTTTTTTATTACACTAATTACCCCATTTATTTTTTATCTTTTTTTTGTCTTTCTTTTTCTCTCACTGACACTCTACCCTGACCCCACATTTAACACCTCTCTGTGATTTTGTAATGCAGAGAGGCCACCTAATCCTTCCCCCCCCCACCCTTTGCACCTCTTTGTTATACAGATTTCTTCATCACCTGCTCCCTCCTTCATTCCACTTCACACACCATCTTTACTCTACTCCCAAGCCATGACCTCTCCACTGCCCTTTCTCACCGGTCACACCATGCTCCAGATAGCCTTCAAATGGGCCCTAAACTATTTAACTACCAATTCAATTAGCTGACACAGCAACCCATTTGGGATATATATATATATATATATATATATATATATATATATATATATATATATATATATATATATATGAAGAATACCACTAACAACATTTGTAGTATTTCTTTGGAACTGACACAGGCATTTATTTACACGTATCAAAATGATATCTATGAAATATCAACATTTTTAAATTAATACATTCTAAACATAAAACAAGGACTAAATATATAACAGATTTAGAAATATAGAACAAAGAATGTATTGCAAAATAGGTCTATGTCTATGAAAAATATAACATATAATAAATATCCCGTATATTTGAAATATTTTATATTTCAAATGTGTGATAAAGGGAAAATGATCAGGCATGGGAGTTTGTTTTTGGTTTATCACTTAGTTATATACATTGAACATTAATGTCATACTGTGTTTGAGTTTCTGGGTTTCTTTAATATGGCCATATCAAGTGATGGAAGATTGACAACTGCTCAGCAGTACCATATGCTTTCTCAGTATTTATTGAAAAGCATGTTACTTGTGCTTATATATGTGTGTTTATTTGCCTGCCTCTCCGTCTGTGTGTGTGTGAGGCCTCAGGCATGCTATTAAAACTTGACCGGGATAGTGTACCACTGACTGACCTTGTAAAAGAAAACCAATGAAAAATTAATGCGGGAAATACAACCTTCTGTTTTCTTAAAGGTTCTCTGGGTCATAAATTCTATTGATGTAGTCATACTGACATGAAGTACTTGGAATTAGAATAGGCTGAGAAATTCAGAAGCAGCTTTAGCTGCACAGAACTGATTTATGTGTGAGATTCAAGCAGGTTTAGAGCTACAGTGTTGGAAAAGCCATATTCGTAGCATTTGTATACAAGTGCAGCTCTATGCTTTATAAGTACAAACATTATCTGTAATTGACAAACCCAGGACTGGAAGCTGTCTTTGTCCTGTTGATTTGATGGACAACAACACCTGTGCCTTCTGCCAGTTCTGTTGTCAATTCAACGCTTGTCTTCTTTCTATTCCTTAAGGATATTATCAAGTGATGCGAGCTATTTCACTCAATGTTTTTCCTTCTTTATGCAAGTCAAGGTTGTTATAATAGTAGAAAACAATAGTGGAGGCTTTGAGTAAATTGTTGATGCTCATAATGCATCAGGGTAGAAAAATACAACATGTCTAAGACTTGCACAGCAGTGTAAATCTTGGCAGGGAAACTTCTTGTCCACATATACAAAAAAAAATGCAATTACCGACAGGGATATATAACTTGCAGAAGTTAAAAGGGTGCTGTAAAATTACAGTGTGTTTTAGAAAAAGAAAAAACACCAATGTAATTCCATAACACTTTTGTTATTCGAACCTTTGATCACTCAAATCTCTGAAAATGACTATCTTTGTGTGTACAAAAGGGTGTTTATTATTATTATTATTATTATTATTATTATTATTATTATTATTATTATTATTATTATTATTATTACTGTTACTATTCAACATATATCAACATATATCAGTGTGCTCAATTAAGAATACTGGATGAAATGTTGTCTAGGAGATTAGAAAAAAGAGTCTTGTGATCGCAGGAGCCTTTTCATGAAATGTTCTGCAACCGATACGCTGAAGTCTGTCTGACTCTTCCACTGAGATTCAGAATACCAGCTTACGAAAAGCCAGTTTCAAACCAATCCTTTTTGTCACCACCTCCCTTCGAGGGACTTTCTACAGACAGTACAGCTAACAGCTCCTGGCTAGTCAGAGCTGCAGAGCATCTGTCTGGGTTTCCATTACCCAGTCCAGCAGTACGAACAGGACAAGCCTCAACCTGCTGTATTAAAACACGCCAACTGCAGCCTGAACAGCTCAGCTATTTTCAGTCACACACCAGTGCTTAATCCATAACTTTAAACACCCAATCAAAAGATATGCTGTAGTACTAAAAAGAGATTTGGTTGTCAAATTAGAGAAACTGCCCCAAAGAGAAACTGCCTCAGAAAGCTTAGCTTTATGACCTTGTTTCAGGGTTTACTCGCTATATGTTTTAGCATTGCTAACTATAAATAAATAAATAAATAGTATAGGCAGCCCTACAAACAAAGATTACAGGACAAAAGCTTTTAAGGTAGTGGTTAGAAATGGATTGCACTGATTGTAATTACTGTTTAGTGAAAAAGTGACCACATCTGAGACAATCAAAACATTCACAAATTACATCAATATGTGTTAGTCTAGTCTGTATCTGGAGCACATGGAGTTCAATAGATTTTTATTTGATTTATAACCTGGCACCAGACTAGTGGGATACTGTGAGATCAGCAAGTGGCTATACTTTTACATCACTCCGCACTTACAGTATAATGCTCAGAAAACTTTAAGAACAGAGCAGATCTGTAGCTGGCAGGCAGTCCTGGATGGCGTACCCCAGGGGTGATTATAGCATAATAGTGTGAGACAAGCTACTTATTCCTGTATCCTTATCTGCAAGGCAGTATATTGAAAAGGCCACCCATAGTTGTGTAGCCTTTGTCAAGGTATAATATTTCCACCTCCACTTTGCAAAAGGATACTGCTTGCTCAGTTGCATTTTAAACCCCATCACGTTTGCCATGTGATACGACTTTGGGCCCATTTTTACAAAATAAAAGAGACATTTTCAGAAAGGAATATAATTTTACTGATATAAAACTAGCAAGCAACAATACTTTAACTGTTCCTTGCTGCCTGATGCCTTCCTCTGCTATGCTTAGGGGATGGAGCTCAGCAATGCTATTGACTATTCTATCTAGTCACTTAACTGACACTGTATTTAAGAAAAAGAAACTTCATTGGAGGGCTTTACTTTGTATGGAAGGTAGGTGATTACCAAGGTCAACAACATTTTAGTGACTGTATTTTTTTATCCAGAAATATTGTAAACTAGTAAATTTACAGAAATGTATACACTGCAGTATTTTTACAAAAACGTTACCATTTTTTTTTTAAGAGTGAAGGTAATTCCCTCAAATCCACGTTCTATTGTTGAATTCTAAACTAGACATTTTTACTGTTTTGAAAAATGGTAGCCTAATTACAAGTGTGGGACAGGTGAACACTGGATTCTACCCTACCCTACAAGTGCCTGCTTTTCTCATAACCCAGTCATGTGCATCCACTGGTTCAATCACTACACTGACAGGACAACAAATGAGGTAATGGAAGTACAATTTAAAAATGTATACCAATCTATACACTCACATAATTGAGCCTGCAAACGTCAGGCAACATACGTGCTAAATTGGCCCAACCCTTATAAAAGTAAACAGTACATTTGCACAGTTATTTTGCAGTGTTCCCTGTGCATTTGCTTTTATAAAGCTATGCTTTACCACTGAGCTCTATTGCACTTTGCTATGCTTTTACTATGGGAAACTTTTATAAGGGAAATCACAGAAACCTTTGACACAGGTTACTGTTTCCCCTCGAACCAGCTACTCGTTAAGGTTACTCTCATTTTTGTATATATTTATTTTAGTTGTTGGGAAAGGTATATACTTTAAATCCACTAAGATGTTTTGTCATTTTAATTGAAAGAATACAGTCTGCTTGTCTTGTAAACTACAGTGAGGCAGCGCCCACTAGTGGAGTTAGAGGTTAAGTGAATGAAAGTTCTGAGGTTTAGAACTCCTGGTAATCACCCACTTCACCCAGCTCTGTACACTGCCATGTGTTTCATTTAAATCAGTCTTTGCATGCATGTATGAAAGAAGCTACTTTCTTGGGAGTTATATATGGGATTCGTCAATCACACTAATGGGGATAAATAACGGGACACAAGTTAAAAAAAAAATATATAGAAAGTGTAAATATTATTTGAAGTAGAAAGGTATTTGTTGGCTGTTTAAGAAACATGCACTTGTCTCTAATGTATCAGTCATGGCATTTTTCAGATAACCAGATGACACAGATAGATTTGATATATGCGTTTAAATGGTAGGCACAAAAGCCTAGGGTTCAAGGATTAAAGAAACACATCATAATTAACACATACAGTTACTTATTATGGAGGACAGAGTAAATGACGCCTGTCACACTATTAACAATTTTCTAGTTCAACATGTTTTAATGATGTAACTGTAAATAACTGGGCTCAGACAAAATGTCCCAAACTATATATATATATACACACACACACTAGGATTCTGAAGATTTGCTTGATATTTTACTTCGGTCTGGTTTTGCAAAAGCAATTTAATTCAATACTGTTTTAAAATTGAAAGGAGAAGTAATGCACAAGATAATTCTGTCCTTTTCTCATTACACTGAACATGAATAATATCTAGAGAGAAACAGCTGTCAAAAATAAAGACTGGGTAGAAGAACATCTTGTTTATGGCCTGGCAGTTACTGGATACATTTAAACTGTACACTGTGCAACATGGGAGCCTCTCCCACCTGATACATCTGACATGAATGAAGATCTCAAGGGAGACCTGGTCAAGAAGGTATAATGCTAAACAACGAGGAGCTGTGTACTTCATGAAGTGATGGTGGCACCAAGCCTGTAAACACTGATGGGCATCATCATTGAACCGTTTGGTTTGAGGGTCCACCACTTGGCCTGCTCGACGAAGTAGTCGACACCCAAAAAATTGTTTCAAGCGGGTCCCCAATGCCACGAGAGCAGCCTCTAAAGTGCACATAGACATTTGAGAGATCGTTAATTCTGGGCCTGATGAAGGATTGATATAGTTTGGAACGGTTATGCAATAAATATATAGGGGCATACCCAAGTGCAAGACCATTAACTCAAGCATAGTTATTTGCCTACAAAATGGTTTAGTTATTTGTTTACACAATTGTACAACTGGTCTTGATCAAAAAAATCTATTTTTGTTCAAAGGTGGATATAAATCCCATCACATAATCTTTATAGAAGTACTACTTAATTATTACACAAAATACATTATTATTTTTTATTTATTATTTTAGTAATCAAGCAAAATACATTGACAAAGACTTCTCATACAAACCTTGTATACTTCTTTACATTGAATTCACTACTCTAATAATTAAGTATTATCTATAATGTTACTCATAGATAATTTGACGATGGTATCACAAGAAGAAACAAACATAAACATAATACATTAAATATTTCCTGTCCAAACGTTTGTCCATAACTGCATTTCTTTTAAGGACTGCTGCTGGCATATTAACTTGTGTTGTTTATATGTGCTTCCATGAGGTGACCTAAGCAGTGTCAATAGAAAGCAAAATAAGACAAACACTGGAAAATAATTACCCTGTACGGGCTGATCTCAGACCCTATCGATATCACAATAATCAAGGTTGCTATTGTGTTGCCATCAAGGCGGTCATCTGTAGGGGTTCAGTTTCACCCAGACAAGTTAAAAACAGCCCTGTCTCGGGATGGACACAAGAAACCGAGCAGTCTCGTAAACAAGGATTAGCTTCCACTGGTCACTCAGGGTCAAGGCGGTCAGGCTGCTGCCATGGTGTTTGCTTGAGGTTCAGATCCTGTGACAGTCTGGCCTGATATTTTGTTTTGACACTGGCTGTAACACATATCACAAAGATCTGGTATCAATGTGCTCCCACTCTCTTTTTCTCTCAAACTACTCGTAGGGTTGGCAGGGTACCACTATAACACACATGCTTCATACAGTTCATCAGAAATGTCAGAACCTTTGCTATATCTAAGGAAGCAAAACTGAAATAAAACATTGGACAGACTTTTTTTTTTTTACACCACAGCAACATTATGTTATACTATGTGTTGGGTGTAATTCAAAATCGCATTACATGATTTGTTACTGTAGCTGCTTAACATTTTTCAGGATTGCCAGAAGATGGCACTACAATTCAAAACCAAACCAAAAACACTTTGAATGGACCCTAACGTAGCTAAAATGTTTGCAATGGCACGGCTACATCTTTTTTTAAATAGCAATCTAAATCACCACCCTATTTATGTACATCATCAATAGAAATGATTGTAGTTGCTGTGCTACTGGGGTTTGTCCTGATCTGCTGAAATGAAGGGCTGTCTCGTACACACATTAACGCATCTGATTCTGACCTATCAGAGCAATATAAATAAACTGGTAACTTGCCCTTCTCTTGCCCAGCTCCACCCTTTAGCAGTTTGTTATGTGGGGTCACTGCCTCGTCCAGCAGGCCAGGTGGTGGAATCCTCAAACCAGGTTTGAGGTAGATGTTCTTTTATGTATATTGCATCATCCTCAATAAACCTGAACAACTGAAAATTCCAGTTCAGTTTCCACAAAATACAGAAGATATCATTGTGGCTCTTTGGTAAACTAACCTATTTGTATCTGACAGTATTCACAAAGGGACCAGGGGCCCTGTTTTCCACTGTGCTGTCATGATAAGGCATGCTTTATTAATGGATAAATAATAATGCTTCTGTCACGCTCTCTGTAATTGTACCCATCTTATAGTTTCCTTTAGATTACATTTATTTTCATATTGTACATTCCTTAGAATAGTATATTTGACTGAAAATAACAAGTCATTTCAACACAGTTTAATTGGGAGAAGCCCAGATTCTTATCTTTTTTATTTTTTACTTTCTGAAATTCTGGGCATTAAGATGTGTCAGTCTGATGTGTGAGAGGGAGTGTACTGGCGAATGACCCATATACAGGCTAAATGAAGAAAACTGTTTCAATTGCACTTGCTGTTAACATCTAATCTGCTCTGTATTGTATTTAACTGTAGCAGCAGTGCTATGCGTGTTCTCCCAGCCCACAAGGACTCCTTTGTTTTGAGCATGTTGCACGACGCACGTCTCAGCACGTCGCTCTGAGACCTGATCCCTCCAGTGCCACTAGCCCCCCATCTGAGGGATCAGTGGTAACTTGAGGTTTGTTTCACAGATATGTGCCATCCCGGTTAAATTGGGTGCATACCGGAAAACCTATTACTCATTGTGACAGGGTGGACGAGTGGTGACGTCAGGCCAGAAGCAGGAAAGACAAACTGACACCAGGTAGTACTGCAGATTCAAAACAAACGCGGCGTGCGCCGTTTATTTAAATACAAAAATAAATCAAATATTTAAACACAGAACACCTGCTCACAGAGCAAAATAAAAGGTTTAAACAAAACCAAATACCGAACACAAAATACAAACTGAATAGGTCAGGCTGGGCTATCGTCTTCACTGTTCCTATATAGTTTTATTTTTAGTTTCGCTTCTCTCCTCTCGCTCTCCAGTTCCAACTCTGAACACCCACCCAGAACATGGAGAGCTGCAGGCTTTTTATACCGTGGCCGAGGGGTTTAACTAGCTGGCAATTATTCTATTACCCCTCGGCCACAATCTGCACGAGTTTTTTTAATTATTCCTGGCAAGGTCCTCCTCCCACCCCAACAGCTGTAGTGGCCAGGCTGACCTCACACAGGCCTGCTCCTCCGACCAAGGTAATTTTGGCAGCCACCCAGCTGCTCGTGGGGGTGGTGTCCGGACCTCCCCCCCCTTCTCTGTGGCCAGCAGCTCCCTCTTCCGGGTCGCTGGCCACCGTTTCTCCTGCCGTGAAAGTTCCGCTGGGGGAGCAGCCCCAGGCGATTTGGAGCAGCAGGCAACCCCAGGCGATGCAGAGCAGCAGGCAACCCCAGGCGATCCAGATGTGGCACCCCTGAGCGGAGCGAAGCAGGCATTCCTAGGTGGTGCGAGGCAGGCATGAAAAAATAGATTTCTTTAATATACCTATTGGAAGTATGGCTGTGCAACAGGGCAGAAGCCCTGCACATGGAAATTGTGTATTTTTATTTAAATTTAAGTTTGTGCTAGATATGGCAGGGCTGAGAGTTAGAATTCCTTTATAATGCCAGGTGTGGAAGGTGGCCAGGTGTTAATTGATTCACTGAGTGTCAATTAACCCAGACCACCTGCTACAAGTTGGAAAGCCAGGTCTTGGTTCTTTCTTTGTCTCGGCAACCAGGAGATGAATGTGTGGAGAACCCTCAGGGCTGTGTTGTTAACCAGAGTGAGCAAAAGAGTTATCACTGTGTGTAGACTGGGATAATCACAACAGGAAGATAAGGATTTGTTTAGGGGATTAAATCCCACTCAAAGTTGACTTGAGTTTTTGTGTGCAGTGCAGAAGGTTCTTGCAGCCAGACCCTCCTTTTAGTGGATGTAGTAAAAATACACAGTTTCCATGTGCATGGCTTCTGCCCTGTCACAGGCCTCCTTTGAGATAATAACTGTACCAAGCATAATTCATGCAGATTATTGAACCATTTGTTTCATTGAGAATGCATCTCCAGCTATGAAAGGAAGGACTGTATGTTGCTATCGGTTATGACGATAAACGCAATGTTTCTGCTAGCCTTTCAATTTTGTTAGTCAAATCATGATGCAGTAAATGTGACTCACAAGTGTAAATACTTTTAAATTTAATTGGTCACTTCCTCATCAGGTAGAGTAATCATAACAGGACCTGGTTTTGAAGGCACTAGGACACTGACCTCTCAACAAACCTGTCAAAAGCTACGAGGTAAGAGATCATTTATTATTATTATTATTATTATTATTATTATTATTATTATTATTATAAACTGGCATCATTTTCTACCAAACCTTATTGAGTTAATATGGCATTTTAAGATTACAAGCTTTGAATATCTATTTAACAAAGTGTTTTGACATAGTAGACTACAGTCTGTTGCTTCAGTGGTTGGATGATATAGGTATCCACACAAAAAAATAAAGGTTTTGAAACTATATAGAAAATAGATCCTAACAGGTTAAAATGGAAGGTCTTTTAGCTAATGATATACAATTTGCCAAGGGGGACTCATAAAGTTCTACAGTATATTGAGTGCATTGCTATTATTTATATTTATATATATATATATATATATATATATATATATACACACACATATATGTGTGTGTGTGTGTGTGTGTATACGGTAGAATAAATTGCATAAAGGGGTTCTGACATCATAAACCATGAGAGCAAAGCCTGAGATGCAATTATAACCTGAAGTAACTAATATCAGCCCCATTTGTTATTTTTCATAATAAATTGATTCCTTGACTTTTGTTAAAATGAATGTTTTTTTAATCTTCAAACACAATAAAAACATCACAAATGTATTGCTGTCAGAGTCAGTATCTATTATAACTCCTGCTCTTGGGCATTTCAGAGTTTTGTACTGTGAATCCCTTTGATAAAAAATACCATTCGGTTTTTATTCTGTATGCAAAGTTTGCAAAATGAACATTATTTTGCCAGTTTCATGCAAGTCTCCTGCCTCTAACTGCTGTACATATGATTTCACACGGTTTGTACGAAAGACCTTTTTTTGTTGGGTTTTTGTTTTCTTGGTCTCTGATGAATGATTCTGTATCTTCTAAAGTGGGAATTTCAAAATGGTTTAAAATACTTGACATGTTTTAAAGAAAAACAAGTCATGTTTAAATGTGAAAACTATCACTTGGAGGCAACATCGCAGGCTGAGATACAATTATTATTTATTTCTTAGCAGACACCTTTATCCAGGGCGACTTACAGTTGTTAAAAGATATCATATTATTTTTACATACAATTAAAAAAAAAAATTTACACATTATTTTTACACACAATTACAATTTATACAGTTGGGTTTTTACTGGAACAATCTAGGTAAAGTACCTTGCTCAAGGGTACAGCAGCAGTGTCCCTCACCTGGGATTGAACCCACAACCCTCCGGTCAAGAGCCCTAACCACTACTCCACACTGCTGCCCATCCACTACTGTATATAATTGACCTTGTCTTTCATTAACTGTCACCACGGCTTAAGTATGACGCGTATTTTTATTCCTGTTCAACACACAGTAGTTCTTTGAGCAAAACTTTAAAAAGTTTAACAAAAATAATGATATTTACCTTAACTATTACAGTCATGTGTAACTGGGGTAAACACAGGGCATATATAGTATTATTACAGCAGTAGTAGTTGTAATAGTAAATGTTAAAGTATTTATAAACTACAGGAATTTAGCCTTATTGTTTTACAGATGTCAGAACAGAAGTCCTCAGTTTATCTACATAGCCACAGATTAAGGGAGAAAAATGCTGCCTTTTTAACGAAAAAATGCTGCAACAATTGATTAAAAAAGTGTCCCAACTTTGAGAACATTCTAAGGTGCTGTCAGTTTTTATCATGATAAGAGTGTATACTTTTTTAAATATTATTTTTGTTTAACATAATAACTGAAAGTAAAATGTACTGTGTAAATAAACTGAAAAAAACCCCATAAAACAGCTGAAGCAACAGCATGTATTAGTTAAGTGATACAATTAAATTTATACAATTAACTTAATTATATTCTGTACACAGGATAAGATTTTGACAAATCCTTACTGTGGATTTACAATAAGCCAGTGACTCACTCAAGCCAATGCAACATAAATACTGTAGTGCACCAAGTTTGGATTTGAACACGTAAACCTTCAGCATTGGACAGATTTGGAATGCTAAGTACATTTAGTGTGTGTGTGTGTGTGGGTTTTTAACATGGAGATTTGAGGATGGGCTCATCTGTTTGTTTTTTCAAGCAGGATCTTCATCCAGAATGGTCTGGACCCACTGGATCTCTCCCTGGATCTTTCTTCTGCTGTTGTGTACTCTGGACTCATCTGTCCCGTGTGGCCAGGGTAAATTAATCAAACCCTCTCTGTTCTTCTTTTTCGCCAATTTTTTTTTACCTGTTTTCTCCCCAATTTAGAATGCCCGATTATTATCTGTATCCTTGGCTCACCGCTCGCAACCCCCCGGCCGACTCGAGAAACGGCGGCTGGAGCACGCATCCTCCGAAACGTGCTCCTGCCAAGCCGTCATTTTTCGCACTGCAGATCCATATCGATGCCACCAGACCTATAGTGCCGGAGGTCAACACAGATCTGGCGGCTCCACTGCAGAACCACAGGTGCCCTATCGGCCACAGGGGTTGCTGGTGCGCGGTGAGCCGTGGATTCCACTGCCGACCTAAGCCCTCCCTACCCGGGCAGCGCTCGGCCAGTTGTGCTTCGCCCCCTAGGAACTCCCGGTCACGGTCGGCTGGGACATAGCCTGGATTCAAACTTGCGATCTCCAAGCTATAGGGCACATCCTGCACTCCGCGCGGAGCGCCTTTACTGGATGCACTACTCGGGAGCCCCTCTCTCTGTTCTTCTTGAAAGAGTCAAACCTATAATGCTGAAGAAAAGTATAATCCCAGCTGTGAACAATCACTGAAACTCTCAGAACTCCTAAGCTACTGTCCCCACCTCAATCATACTGAAATATGATCAAATTGAGTGATGTGTTAATCAAATGAAGATAATTATGGCTCAAGTTTTTCAGTTAATTAAATTAGGGAAGAATTCCCATCCAGCGAGCTACAGTTAATAGAATTGAATAGAGGTTCAATTTCAACATAAGCATAATGTAACAGCCAGATCCAGAACCAACCCTCTTAAATAATTTTATTTTTTCTGTGTAAAAGATTTTTAATTTTCATGTTTTTTTTTCTTTTTCTTTACAGTTGACCATGGAGTTTGCTACTGTTTTGGTACTGAACATTTAATAATAATGGATGACATCCCCCAAATAAGTTGCTCTGAAACCTGTGCACCACAATACACTGCAGGTCATTTTCCATTCATATTAATATACTAATAGGTTAAATGGAGGATTTAGGGAAGGTGGGACTCTGAACAGCAGGAGAGATGGACTAGAACAATATGAGAGCTAATGCTGATCTGCTCAAGTCATGTGATGCCTGGGACAGGTCAGCCGATGGTCAATCTAGTAAACACACCAAAACTGGAAGAAGTACATTTCAGCACTTTTATGTACAAACTAACAAATGGTTTAACAAAATACAAACTTAATAAACAGTTTCACAAAACCACAAATTCCAAACCAAACTTCTGGTGCATCTAATATTTTGTACAACCCTGCATGTATTGTACACATTTTCATAAACGTAATAAATGCATACAATTCAGTGTAGAGTAGATTCATGTTTGCTAGAGTCTGTTTTTAATTTCTTCTTTTCAGTGATTTTTGCAAAAGGTTTTAATTGTGATTATTTACTTATTTTCTACAGCTCGTTATGAATCAAGATGCAGCAACAGTTTCTGTAGAAACAGTTATATATTTTTTATAAATATCAATTCTCTAATTGTAATGGATTCACAAGGTAAGTACTCTTGAATTACTTGAATAAACAGTACTTTTGACTAAACTGTTACTGTTTCAGTACTGTCTTGTTTATTGTTATTTTTCATACTCAAATGTCTTTTATGTTTAATTCTGTGTCTTTTTCAATTCGTCTCTTTGAATTCCTCTGGGAGACATTCATATCCACAGCCGTTCTTAT